>NW_022610474.1:0-20414 GCF_000309985.2 Brassica rapa
AAGTCAAGAAGGCAATCAATGGGTTAACTCAAGATGACACGGAGTTCACTAAGCACTTGGGGAGGTTCAGGTCTCTTTGGTCTGAGTTGGAGATGCTGAGGCCAAGCACGGTTGATCCAGAGCTTCTAAATGAGAGACGTGAGCAGGACAAGGTCTTTGGGTTGCTGCTCACGTTGAATGCAAGCTACAGTGGTCTTATCCAGCACATGCTATGGTCTGAGAAGCTGCCTGACCTTGAAGAGGTGTGCGCTAAGATACAGAAGGAGCAGGGCTCAATGGGTTTGTTTGGAGGCAAGGGAGACTTATCTCTTGCAAATGCTGTGCAACCTGACCGGGAAGAGCCTCCACAAGCCAACAAAGCTGGTTACAACAAGTATGAGGATAGGAAGTTCAATGGGAACTGTGATCACTGCAAGAAGCATGGACACAAGAAGAGTCAGTGCTGGATACTTCATCCCCACTTGAAGCCGGCTAAGTTCATGAAGGAGAGAGAGGCAAAAGCTCACATGACTGAAGGATCAAGTGGAGCAGGGCCATCCAACCGTGGAGCTGAAGGGGAGAACCGTGAAGGAGATGGAAAAGCTTTGGTGACCTACACTGGAGCTATCAACCCCCGAGGCAATGATCAAGACTTCATCAGGAGATCCGAGATGGATGCACTCATCAAAATGCTCAAGGATAATGGTAACATTCATGGGTATTCATTTGGTGCTTCTATGATTGCTAGAACTATAGAAATGACTCCTAATGTGGCTGAGATTGCTAGGATTGATAGGAAGACTGGAATTGAGCATTGCATTGATAGAAATGCTAGGATGAATGCATATAGATCACAAATTAGCATCTGCCATAGTGCTAGCAATACATCCAAACCATTGATTATAGATTCAGGTGCATCTCATCATATGATTAGTGACACCAACCTGATTAAAGATATAGAACCTACTAATGGATGTGTGATGATTGCAAATGGGGATAAGATACCTATTAAGGAATAGGAAACTTAAAGCTATTTGATAAGAACACTAGAGCATTTTATATTCCGGAATTCACATCAAACCTTCTTTCAGTTAAGAAATGCACTACTGATTTGAATTGCAATGTTATATTCAGTCCTAATGATGTGAAGTTTCAGGATATTGAGAGCAGCCAATTGATTGGAAAAGGAGTTACAAAGGGAGACTTATACATGCTTGAGAAGCTTGATCCTGTTTCCAATTATAACTGCTCATTTACTTCTGCTTCTAGTTTGAATAAAAATGCATTGTGGCATGCTAGATTAGGTCATCCCCATGAGAGGGCTTTAAACTTGATGTTACCAGGTGTGGTTTTTGAAAATAATAAGTGTGAGGCTTGCATTTTAGGCAAGCATTGTAAGAATGTGTTTCCAAGAACATCTACTGTCTATGAAAATTGCTTTGATTTGATTCATACTGATGTGTGGACTGCACCTAGTTTTTCTAGAGATAATCATAAGTATTTTGTCACATTCATTGATGAAAAATCTAAATACACCTGGTTAACACTCATTCCATCAAAAGATAGGGTGATAGATGCATTCAAGAACTTTCAAGCTTATGTGACTAACCATTATCATGCTAGGATTAAAATTTTGAGATCAGATAATGGAGGGGAGTACACAAGCTATGCGTTCAAGAGTCATCTAGATCACCATGGAATCCTTCATCAAACAAGCTGTCCCTACACACCACAACAGAATGGTGTAGCTGAGAGGAAGAACAGGCACTTGATGGAAGTGGCTCGGTCACTGATGTTCCAAGCTAATGTACCTAAGAGATTCTGGAGTGATGCTGTATCTACTGCATGCTATCTAATCAACAGGATGCCTACAAAGGTGTTGAAGGTGTTAATATGAAGGCATTGGATGATGAGAAGTGTTGAGAGTAATAGATGAGGTTGGGAAAGAGTAAGGAGTTGGAGAGGAATGAGTTTGGGTCGACCTAAGCCGTACAGGCCGTACAGGCCGTACTGGCCGTACTGACCGTACCATTAGGGTCGATCAAACTCACCAAAGGGAAGTTACCATGCCACGGTAACTTAGGGAAGTAACACTGATCTTCTACCACACTGGTTTACGCTAAGATGGATAAGGAAGAGCTTAGATACAGGCTGTCACTTGCTGGATAAAGCTAAAGGTGCTTTACATCCAAGGATAAGCTAATTGGACAGTTTGAATTAAAGTAGAATCCTATCCATTGTAATAGTGTGATTTCGAAAACCCTTGTGTCTCTTGTAGCCTCACTATATATTGTAGTCTCTCATCATTAATAAAGATTAGACAGTTCTAAACAAATCAATCTCTCTATACTTTTCACAATGATTCTCATTTAGTCTCTTAATCTCTTAAATCTCTCTAATCTCTTCTCTACTCTTATCTAAACTCAGATTATAGTTTACATTACTCAAAAGTGATATGGTATCAGAGCCAGGTTGATTTCAATCTGAGTTCTTGGCGTTTTTCTCTTGAAGATTCAAACTTGAAACTTTGAGAGATCAAGTGAGAGTGGTGTGAGTGTTCTTGGAAGAAGCTGCATCCCGAGAGCTACATCTTCATTCCGGGAGTCTTATCTAGCTGTTTGAGGGTTCCTTGAAGAGTAAAGACAAGGCACGGAAGGGTTTGAGCTGGTGTGGTAGTTCTGAGTCTCAAGATCAAGTCTTTTACAAGTTGTTGAAGTGAAGCCGCTTAAGATGGAGAGTGGTTCCAAGATGAAGGTTGCTGTGACTTTCAAGGGAAGTAACTACCTAGTATGGTCTAGGATGGTGAAGACTGCTGTGGGAAGTAAGGGTTTATGGAAGCACATCACATCTGGTGAGGCTCCAAAACTCATTACTCAAGGAGGAGACAAGGAGAGTGTCTCGGAAGCTGAAGCTGAGAAGTGGCAACAAGAGGACATGATGGTGATGTCTGCTCTTCATAGCTCATTGGAGCCAGCCATTCTTGATGCTTACAGCTACTGTGAGACAGCCAAGGAGCTGTGGGAAACGTTGAAGAAGGTGTATGGAAACACCTCCAACCTCAGCCGGGTCTTTGAAGTGAAGAAAGCTTTGAATGATCTAACTCAGGAGGACATGGAGTTCACTAAGCATTTGGGGAGGTTCCAGACACTTTGGTCAGAGCTGGAGATGCTGAGGCCTAGCACAACTGATCCGGAGCTGCTGAATGAAAGAAGAGAGCAAGACAAGGTCTTTGGGTTGTTGCTGACATTGAATCCAAGCTACAGTGGGTTGATTCAGCATATGTTGAGGGCTGAGAAGCTGCCGGACCTGGAGGATGCGTGTGCTCAGATACAAAAGGAGCAAGGCTCCATTGGCTTGTTTGGTGGTAAAGGAGACTTGTCCCTAGCCAATGCTGCGCAAACTGATCATGAGGAGATACCACAAGCCAACAGAGCAGCACACGGCAAGTATGAAGACAGGAAGTTCAATGGCAATTGTGATCACTGCAAGAAGCATGGACACAAGAAGAACCAGTGCTGGATACTACATCCTCATCTGAAGCCGGCGAAGTTCATGAAGGAAAGGGAGGCAAGAGCTCATGCTTCAGAGGGAACAAGTGGAGCAGGATCATCTAGCCGTGGAGCTGAAGGAGAGGGACGTGAAGGTGATGGCAAGGCACTGGTGACATACTCAGGAGCTCCCAACATCCGTGGCAATGATCAGGACTTCATCAGGAGATCCGAGATGGATGCCCTCATCAAAATGCTCAAGGAGAATGGTAACACTTATGGGTACTCCTTTGGTGCATCCATGATAGCTAAGACTATAGAAACATCTCATTGTGTTGCTGATATTGCTAGGATGGATAGAGTTAAAAACAATGAACAGGCTAGACATGAGCACACCTTTGCTAGAAATGCTAGGATGAATCATGAACTAAATGCATTTAGATCACCTTTGAACCTGTGTCATAATGCTAGCAGTATAACTAAGCCACTAATTGTTGATTCTGGTGCATCTCATCACATGATTAGTGATACAAACCTGATTAAGGACATAGAACCAACTAGTGGACATGTTATGATTGCAAATGGGGACAAGATCCCTATTAGAGGAATAGGGAACTTGAAATTGTTTGATAAGAACACTAGAGCTTTCTACATGCCTGAATTTACATCTAACTTGCTATCTGTTAAGAAATGCACAACTGATTTGAATTGCAATGTTATATTCAGTCCTAATGATGTAAAGTTTCAGGATATTGAGAGCAGCCACTTGATTGGAAAAGGAATCACTAAAGGAGAGTTGTATTTGCTTGAAGAACTTGATCCTGTTTCCAATTACAATTGCTCGTTTACTACTGCTTCTAGTTTAAATAAAAATGCTTTGTGGCATGCTAGATTAGGACACCCTCATGGTAGAGCTTTGAACTTGATGTTACCAGGTGTTTTATTTGAGAATAAGGATTGTGAAGCTTGCATTTTAGGCAAGCATTGTAAAACTGTGTTTCCAAACTCTACTAGTGTTTATGATAAGTGCTTTGATCTTATTCATTCTGATGTTTGGACTGCACCTTGCATATCTAGAGACAATCATAAATACTTTGTCACATTCATTGATGAAAAATCCAAATACACCTGGTTAACTTTAATCCCATCAAAAGATAGAGTGATAGATGCATTTAAGAACTTTCAAGCTTATGTGACTAACCATTATAATGCCAAGATTAAAATTTTTAGATCAGATAATGGAGGGGAGTACACAAGCTATGCGTTCAAAAGTCATCTAGAGCATCATGGGATCTTACATCAAACAAGCTGTCCTTATACTCCACAACAGAATGGGGTAGCTGAGAGGAAGAACCGACACCTGATGGAGGTTGCTAGGTCCCTGATGTTCCAAGCAAACGTTCCAAAGAGGTTTTGGAGTGATGCTGTGGCTACTGCTTGTTATTTGATCAACAGGATTCCCACAAAGGTGTTGAAGGATCAAGCACCATTTGAAGTTCTGAACAAGCACAAGCCATCAGTGGATTACTTGAGAGTATTTGGATGTTTATGCTTTGTGTTGGTACCAGGAGAGTTGAGAAACAAGTTAGATGCAAGGAGCACTAAGGCTATGTTCATTGGCTACTCAACAACACAAAAGGGATACAAGTGCTATGATCCAGAAACTAGAAGAGTCCTAATCTCTAGAGATGTGAAGTTCATAGAAGCAAGAGGATACTATGAAGAAAAGAATCAAGAGGAGTTAAAGGATTTAACATCAGACAAGGCAGGCGCGTTAAGACTGATTTTGGAAGGTCTAGGTATCAAGATGAACCAGGATCCAAATGTGGGGAGGAGGAACCAACATGAGAGTTCTCCTGCCCCTGTTGAAGCCAATCAGTCACCTCACCTTGATCGTGAGGGGGGAAGGGACTCTGAAACTCAAGAAACTCAAGAAGATGGTCAGGATGGAACCGGCTTGAGTGAAGAAGAAGAAGAGAGTGTTTCAGGCTCTCACAATCAAGGTGATCAAAGCCAAGGAGAAGGAGAAGCTCAGGCTGAAGCACCAGAACCGAGTGTCCAAGAGGAGCAGGTTCAGAACCAACCAGTATTGAGGAGAAGCACAAGGCTGAGAAAGGATCCTTCTAGTTGGGTAAACACGCGAGTGTACTACAATGCCCAAGCTGTGGAGCATCCTACTCAAGCTGTGTGTTCCTTTGCTGAATACCCTGAAGAACATTGTGCTTTTATGGTAAACTTGGATGAGAACTACATACCAAGAAGCTATGAAGAGGCAATGATGGATAAAGAATGGAAGGAATCAGTTGGAGCTGAGGCAGGAGCTATGATCAAGAATGATACATGGTATGAGAGTGAGTTACCAAAAGGGAAGAAGGCTGTGACTAGTAGATGGATCTTCACAATCAAGTATAAGGCTGATGGAAAGGTGGAGAGGAAGAAGTCAAGACTGGTTGCAAGAGGCTTTACTCAAACTTATGGAGAAGATTACATTGAGACCTTTGCACCAGTAGCTAAACTACACACAATCCGGATTGTCTTAAGCTTAGCTGTGAACCTTGGATGGGGCTTATGGCAAATGGATGTGAAGAATGCATTCCTACAAGGAGAGCTGGAGGATGAAGTGTATATGCATCCACCTCCAGGCTTGGAACACTTAGTGAAGAGAGGGAATGTGTTGAGACTGAAGAAAGCTATCTATGGACTGAAGCAATCACCAAGAGCTTGGTACAACAAGCTGAGTACTACTCTGAATGGCCGAGGCTTCAAGAAGTCTGAACTAGACCACACCCTCTTCACACTCACCACTCCCTCAGGTATGATTGCACTCCTTGTGTATGTTGATGATATCATTATCACAGGAAGTGATAAGGAAGGTATCATAGCAACCAAGGAGTTCCTTAAATCCATGTTTGAGATTAAAGACTTGGGAGAAATGAAATACTTTCTTGGAATTGAGATATGTAGATCCAAGGAAGGTTTGTTTATGTCCCAAAGGAAGTATACACTTGATCTTTTGAAAGGTGCAGGTGCTCATGGAGGCAAGACAGCAAGGATGCCTATGGAGGATGGCTACAAAGTCCCACGAGAGGGGGAGATTGAAGACAGCAAACCTTATCAGGATCCTAAACTCTATAGAAAGCTAGTTGGAAAATTGATTTACCTTACCATAACTAGGCCTGACATTTGTTTTGCTGTGAATCAGGTGAGTCAACACATGCAAGTGCCTAAGGAGCATCATTGGCGCATGGTGGAGAGAATCTTGATGTATCTCAACGGCTCACCTGATCAAGGAGTATGGATGGGTTGCAATGGGAGCACTGAAGTGGTTGGATACTGTGATGCGGATTGGGCTGGTGATAGAGCAGACAGGAGATCAACCACAGGCTATTGCACATTCATTGGGAAATGTGCAATAGCCTGTGGTTGATCTCCTGTCTCCAAAAGCACCTGCACCTTTCAAAAGATCAAGTGTATACCAAGTTGCCTCCAATGAATGTGCAATAGCCTGTGGTTGATCTCCTGTCTGCTCTATCACCAGCCCAATCCGCATCACAGTATCCAACCACTTCAGTGCTCCCATTGCAACCCATCCATACTCCTTGATCAGGTGAGCCGTTGAGATACATCAAGATTCTCTCCACCATGCGCCAATGATGCTCCTTAGGCACTTGCATGTGTTGACTCACCTGATTCACAGCAAAACAAATGTCAGGCCTAGTTATGGTAAGGTAAATCAATTTTCCAACTAGCTTTCTATAGAGTTTAGGATCCTGATAAGGTTTGCTGTCTTCAATCTCCCCCTCTCGTGGGACTTTGTAGCCATCCTCCATAGGCATCCTTGCTGTCTTGCCTCCATAAGCACCTGCACCTTTCAAAAGATCAAGTGTATACTTCCTTTGGGACATGAACAAACCTTCCTTGGATCTACATATCTCAATTCCAAGAAAGTATTTCATTTCTCCCAAGTCTTTAATCTCAAACATGGATTTAAGGAACTCCTTGGTTGCTATGATACCTTCCTTATCACTTCCTGTGATAATGATATCATCAACATACACAAGGAGTGCAATCATACCTGAGGGAGTGGTGAGTGTGAAGAGGGTGTGGTCTAGTTCAGACTTCTTGAAGCCTCGGCCATTCAGAGTAGTACTCAGTTTGTTGTACCAAGCTCTTGGTTATTGCTTCAGTCCATAGATAGCTTTCTTCAGTCTCAACACATTCCCTCTCTTCACTAAGTGTTCCAAGCCTGGAGGTGGATGCATATACACTTCATCCTCCAGCTCTCCTTGTAGGAATGCATTCTTCACATCCATTTGCCATAAGCCCCATCCAAGGTTCACAGCTAAGCTTAAGACAATCCGGATTGTGTGTAGTTTAGCTACTGGTGCAAAGGTCTCAATGTAATCTTCTCCATAAGTTTGAGTAAAGCCTCTTGCAACCAGTCTTGACTTCTTCCTCTCCACCTTTCCATCAGCCTTATACTTGATTGTGAAGATCCATCTACTAGTCACAGCCTTCTTCCCTTTTGGTAACTCACTCTCATACCATGTATCATTCTTGATCATAGCTCCTGCCTCAGCTCCAACTGATTCCTTCCATTCTTTATCCATCATTGCCTCTTCATAGCTTCTTGGTATGTAGTTCTCATCCAAGTTTACCATAAAAGCACAATGTTCTTCAGGGTATTCAGCAAAGGAACACACAGCTTGAGTAGGATGCTCCACAGCTTGGGCATTGTAGTACACTCGCGTGTTTACCCAACTAGAAGGATCCTTTCTCAGCCTTGTGCTTCTCCTCAATACTGGTTGGTTCTGAACCTGCTCCTCTTGGACACTCGGTTCTGGTGCTTCAGCCTGAGCTTCTCCTTCTCCTTGGCTTTGATCACCTTGATTGTGAGAGCCTGAAACACTCTCTTCTTCTTCTTCACTCAAGCCGGTTCCATCCTGACCATCTTCTTGAGTTTCAGAGTTCCTTCCCCCCTCACGATCAAGGTGAGGTGACTGATTGACGTCAACAGGGGCAGGAGAACTCTCATGTTGGTTCCTCCTCCCCACATTTGGATCCTGGTTCATCTTGATACCTAGACCTTCCAAAATCAGTCTTAACGCGCCTGCCTTGTCTGATGTTAAATCCTTTAACTCCTCTTGATTCTTTTCTTCATAGTATCCTCTTGCTTCTATGAACTTTACATCTCTAGAGATTAGGACTCTTCTAGTTGCTGGATCATAGCACTTGTATCCCTTTTGTGTTGTTGAGTAGCCAATGAACATAGCCTTAGTGCTCCTTGCATCTAACTTGTTTCTCAACTCTCCTGGTACCAACACAAAGCATAAACATCCAAATACTCTCAAGTAATCCACTGATGGCTTGTGCTTGTTCAGAACTTCAAATGGTGCTTGATCCTTCAACACCTTTGTGGGAATCCTGTTGATCAAATAACAAGCAGTAGCCACAGCATCACTCCAAAACCTCTTTGGAACGTTTGCTTGGAACATCAGGGACCTAGCAACCTCCATCAGGTGTCGGTTCTTCCTCTCAGCTACCCCATTCTGTTGTGGAGTATAAGGACAGCTTGTTTGATGTAAGATCCCATGATGCTCTAGATGACTTTTGAACGCATAGCTTGTGTACTCCCCTCCATTATCTGATCTAAAAATTTTAATCTTGGCATTATAATGGTTAGTCACATAAGCTTGAAAGTTCTTAAATGCATCTATCACTCTATCTTTTGATGGGATTAAAGTTAACCAGGTGTATTTGGATTTTTCATCAATGAATGTGACAAAGTATTTATGATTGTCTCTAGATATGCAAGGTGCAGTCCAAACATCAGAATGAATAAGATCAAAGCACTTATCATAAACACTAGTAGAGTTTGGAAACACAGTTTTACAATGCTTGCCTAAAATGCAAGCTTCACAATCCTTATTCTCAAATAAAACACCTGGTAACATCAAGTTCAAAGCTCTACCATGAGGGTGTCCTAATCTAGCATGCCACAAAGCATTTTTATTTAAACTAGAAGCAGTAGTAAACGAGCAATTGTAATTGGAAACAGGATCAAGTTCTTCAAGCAAATACAACTCTCCTTTAGTGATTCCTTTTCCAATCAAGTGGCTGCTCTCAATATCCTGAAACTTTACATCATTAGGACTGAATATAACATTGCAATTCAAATCAGTTGTGCATTTCTTAACAGATAGCAAGTTAGATGTAAATTCAGGCATGTAGAAAGCTCTAGTGTTCTTATCAAATAATTTGAGGTTCCCTATTCCTCTAATAGGGATCTTGTCCCCATTTGCAATCATAACATGTCCACTAGTTGGTTCTATATCCTTAATCAGGTTTGTATCACTAATCATGTGATGAGATGCACCAGAATCAACAATTAGTGGCTTAGTTATACTGCTAGCATTATGACAAAGGTTCAAAGGTGATCTAAATGCATTTAGTTCATGATTCATCCTAGCATTTCTAGCAAAGGTGTACTCATGTCTAGCCTGTTCATTGCTTTTAACTATATCCATCCTAGCAATATCAGCAACACAAGGAGATGTTTCTATAGTCTTAGCTATCATGGATGCACCAAAGGAGTACCCATGAGTGTTACCATTCTCCTTGAGCATTTTGATGAGAGCATCCATCTCGGATCTCCTGATGAAGTCCTGATCATTGCCGCGGTTGTTAGGAGCTCCTGAGTAAGTCACCAGTGCCTTGCCATCACCCTCACGCCCCTCTCCTTCAGCTCCACGGCTAGATGATCCGGCTCCACTTGTTCCCTCAGAAGCATGAGCCCTTGCCTCCCTTTCCTTCATGAACTTCGCCGGCTTCAGATGAGGATGTAGTATCCAGCACTGGCTCTTCTTGTGTCCATGCTTCTTGCAGTGATCACAGTTGCCATTGAACTTCCTATCTTCATACTTGCCGTGTGCTGCTCTGTTGGCTTGTGGTATCTCCTCATGATCAGTTTGCGCAGCATTGGCTAGGGACAAGTCTCCTTTACCACCAAACAAGCCAATGGAGCCTTGCTCCTTTTGTATCTGAGCACACGCATCCTCCAGGTCCGGCAGCTTCTCAGCCCTCAACATATGCTGAATCAACCCACTGTAGCTTGGATTCAATGTCAGCAACAACCCAAAGACCTTGTCTTGCTCTCTTCTTTCATTCAGCAGCTCCGGATCAGTTGTGCTAGGCCTCAGCATCTCCAGCTCTGAGCAGAGTGTCCGGAACCTCCCCAAATGCTTAGTGAACTCCATGTCCTCCTGAGTTAGATCATTCAAAGCTTTCTTCACTTCAAAGACCCGGCTGAGGTTAGAGGTGTTTCCATACACCTTCTTCAACGTTTCCCACAGCTCCTTGGCTGTCTCACAGTAGCTGTAAGCATCAAGAATGGCTGGCTCCAATGAGCTATGAAGAGCAGACATCACCATCATGTCCTCTTGTTGCCACTTCTCAGCTTCAGCTTCCGAGACACTCTCCTTGTCTCCTCCTTGAGTAATGAGTTTTGGAGCCTCACCAGATGTGATGTGCTTCCATAAACCCTTACTTCCCACAGCAGTCTTCACCATCCTAGACCATACTAGGTAGTTACTTCCCTTGAAAGTCACAGCAACCTTCATCTTGGAACCACTCTCCATCTTAAGCGGCTTCACTTCAATAACTTGTAAAAGACTTGATCTTGAGACTCAGAACTACAACACCAGCTCAAACTCTTCAAGGAACCCTCAATCAGCTAGATAAGACTCCCGGAATGAAGATGTAGCTCTCGGGATGCAGCTTCTTCCAAGAACACTCACACCACTCTCACTTGATCTCTCAAAGTTTCAAGTTTGAATCTTCAAGAGAAAAACGCCAAGAACTCAGATTGAAATCAACCTGGCTCTGATACCATATCACTTTTGAGTGATGTAAACTATAATCTGAGTTTAGATAAGAATAGAGAAGAGATTAGAGAGATTTAAGATATTAAGAGACTAAATGAGAATCATTGTAAAAAGTATAGAGAGATTGATTTGTTTAGAACTGTCTGATCTTTATTAATGATGAGAGACTACAATATATAGTGAGGCTACAAGAGACACAAGGGTTTTCGAGATCACACTATTACAATGGATAGGATTCTACTTTAATTCAAACTGTCCAATTAGCTTATCCTTTGATGTAAAGCACCTTTAGCTTTATCCAGCAAGTGACAGCCTGTATTAAGCTCTTCCTTATCCATCTTTAACGTAAACCAGTGTGGTAGAAGATCAGTGTTACTTCCCTAAGTTACCGTGGCATGGTAACTTCCCTTTGGTGAGTTTGATCGACCCTAATGGTACGGTCAGTACGGCCAGTACGGCCTGTACGGCCTGTACGGCTTAGGTCGACCCAAACTCATTCCTCTCCAACTCCTTACTCTTTCCCAACCTCATCTATTACTCTCAACACTTCTCATCATCCAATGCCTTCATATTAACATGAGGTCTTTACTCTTTTTCCCTTATCAAGGTTTTATCCCAATGGGTTTTCCTTGGTAAGGTTTTTAATGAGGAAGATCTCATAGCTATCCAAGCTTAGGCTTTCACAAAGCTAAGCTTGAGGGGGAGTGTTGAGATGTGCTGAGGTATTTGAGAAGGCATTGAGGAGTTAAGGAAATGAGGAAGCAAAGGAGTGAAAGGGAAGAGAGAATTGGGCAATGGTACGGACGGATCATCCGTACACTGACCGTACAAGGTAAAAGGGAGGATGGTAACTTCACCGAGTAACCACATGAACTGAGGTGAAGTTACACTCGACCAAAGCTTATCCAGACGTTGGAGTGGATAAGAGAGGCGCGCATTGACAGCTAAGACAGGCTGGCAAAGACTGGAAAGGAAGAGCATCTTGGACTTGGATCAGGAAGATGCCTAATCGTGTGAAGCTTGTCATTGGCCGGTTCAAACAAAAGCAAAGGCTCTTCCCTTGACTTCACATGCTTAGCTATCCTTATGTTTTCGAAAAACCCTAATGCTTAGGACTATATATATGTAACCTCAGTCATTAATAAAGATTAGACAGTTCTAAACAATCCTTCTCTTTACTCATTTCACTATGATTCTCCATTAGTCTCTAAGTTGTCTCTTAATCTCTTATTCTCCTTCTTTAATCCTTTCTAAACTCAGATAATCTTTTACATTCCTAAATGTCATACTCCTCTCTTCAGGTCTTCACCACGCCAACTTCTAGATGGCTTTCTCTTGGAAACCAGATGAGAAACAGCTCTTGAAGCAAGGCGCCCTAGAGGTAGGATAACTCAACCTCTCCATACACCTTTGCTTCCCGTGAGAATCTTCATTAGGACAGGTAGGGACGGCTGAGAGACAAGGAGTACACGCCATGGCTTCAGTCTTCTTCTTCCTCTTGAAGAAACAAGATCCGGATGAACATGTCTTTAAGGTTTGGCTTTGGCTTTGAGCTGAGGGTAGAGCTGGTGTTGTGTGGAAGCTACAGCTCAGGTTCTGATGAACCTGGCTCTGATACCATGTGATTTTTAAAGAGATCTCTACTCTGGTAGTATGTGTGTGTGTATAAGCTTCAATGAAGAATGATTAGAGCTTGTTCTAAGTGATATAGAGAAAAGGATTAGTGAGAGTGTTTATGAGTATGTGAGAGACTTAAGAACAGAGATTAAGAGACTTAAGAGACTAGAGAGAGACTGAGAGAATAAGAGACTGAAGATTAGAGAAGGAGAAGGGAAACCCCCTTTCTCACTTGAGTGTTTACAAAATCGCATATACAAGGCTTTTATATGCCTTTACATTTCACTCATAAACCCTACATCCTAAGGCTGTAAATAAATGATAGAATGGATGGTAAGGATGAGAGAAGACTGGTCTTGATGTTGCTGGAGCTAGCTGGCGAATTGATTCAAATAGAAGGCTCAGATTGCTTCTTTTGAATGAATGGATAGGATGAGTCAAGGTTGTAAAGGTAAAGCACCTTTACCTTTCCAGCTCATACCAACAGCTCACCTTATCCATTTGAATCTTCCTTTACCTCCAAGGCACTTCAACGGACACTTAAGGAAGCTTATCCCGCGCCCACACATTGCACAACTTGACTTGATGCCGAACTGGATAAATGAATGAGGCTTGGGTGTTGTACGGTCTCTTGTACGGCTTGTACCATCCGTACACTCGCCCTAATTATGCACAACACTTCCCCTCCTCTTTAGTTGATCCATTCCTCTTCTTGATTCGCTCATGGCCTTATCATTCTCCCAAGCTTTGCACTTCATGCCATCTTCTCTCTAACTCCTTCACCTCTTCACATGATCAGTCTAAGTCTTTCCTAGACTTAACTTCACAAGATAACTACTTCAGGACACTTCTGAAGCTTGATTGAACTCTTCTGGACATCTTCTAGAGCTTGCCCTATTATTGTACAAGCTCTATCTTCTCTTCAGTTCAACAATATGCTTTGCTGTGAATCAGGTGAGTCAACACATGCAGCTTCCCAAGGAACATCATTGGCGTATGGTGGAGAGGCTGCTGATGTATCTAAATGGCTCGCCAGATCAAGGGGTTTGGATGGGATGCAATGGAAGCTCAGAAGTGGTGGGCTATTGTGATGCTGATTGGGCAGGAGATAGAACTGATAGGAGATCAACTACTGGCTATTGTACTTTCATTGGAGGCAACTTGGTGACTTGGAAGAGCAAGAAGCAGAAGGTGGTGTCATGTTCAAGTGCTGAAGCTGAGTATAGAGCCATGCTGAAGCTGACAAACGAGTTGGTGTGGATCAAAGGCATCTTGAAGCACTTGGAGATTGATCAAGCCACTCCAATGACAATGCATTGTGACAACCAAGCTGCCATTCACATTGCATCCAACTCAGTGTTCCATGAGAGGACCAAGCACATTGAGGTTGATTGCCACAAGGTGAGACAGATGATTGTGCTTGGAGTGATCTTACCTTGCTATACAAGAAGTGAAGATCAGTTGGCTGATGTGTTCACCAAGGCGGCAAGACAAAAGACTATGGAGTCCATTCACATTAGATTGGGACTCATAGATCTTGGGAAGAGAAGGAGCTGATCCCCTTAGCTGTGAGATCTTTACTCTTTTTCCCTCATTAAGGTTTTATCCCAATGGGTTTTCCTTAGTGAGGTTTTTAATGAGGAAGATCTCATGGCTGTCCAAGCTTAGGCTTTCACAAAGCTAAGCTTGAGGGGGAGTGTTGAGAAGAATGCACTATAATATGAAGAAGAAGTCCAAGAGGGTGTAGAAGTGTTGAGGAGTTAATAAGCAAGTAAGAGAAGGAGCATGTACGGACAGACAGTACGGATAGGGAGAGCAGTACGGACGCAGGCCGTACCAATGACCATCCGCAAGAAGTAACTCGGCCAAGGTGAAATGTAAACAGGCTGGAGTTACTTTACCTTTCTTACCGTGAGCTGAACATTAGAAGGATAAGGGAGGCGCGTCTGACAGGCTGTCATAGGCTGGAAAGGTAAAGGCATATTCAAAGATGCTTTACACATGTGGAGACTCTCATTGGAAGGATTCAAATGAGCTCTTAGCTGGTTATTGACCTCACATGCTTTCTACTTTGTGTAATCGAAACCCTAGTGTCTTAAGCTTCCTATATAAGTGTAAACTCTCTCATTAATAAGATCAAGCAAGTTATGAGTCTCTCTTAGCCTCTCTTTAGTTCTTTAGACTCTTAATCTCATTTCATACTTTAATCTTCTCTAAATCTCTTCTAATCTTTCCTAAATACTCAGATCACTCTAAACATCACTAAAAGTGATATTTACAGCCTGTTCCAGCCTGGCACGCTCTTCCCTTATCCACTCAACGGTCTGATCCCTTCTCCTTAAGCCCCCAAGGTAACATTTCCTTGTTGTTGAGATGTGCTGAGGTATTTGAGAAGGCATTGAGGAGTTAAGGAAATGAGGAAGCAAAGGAGTGAAAGGGAAGAGAGAATTGGGCAATGGTACGGACGGATCATCCGTACACTGACCGTACAAGGTAAAAGGGAGGATGGTAACTTCACCGAGTAACCACATGAACTGAGGTGAAGTTACACTCGACCAAAACCTTATCCAGACGTTGGAGTGGATAAGAGAGGCGCACATTGACAGCTAAGACAGGCTGGCAAAGACTGGAAAGGAAGAGCATCTTGGACTTGGATCAGGAAGATGCCTAATCGTGTGAAGCTTGTCATTGGCCGGTTCAAACAAAAGCAAAGGCTCTTCCCTTGACTTCACATGCTTAGCTATCCTTATGTTTTCGAAAAACCCTAATGCTTAGGACTATATATATGTAACCTCAGTCATTAATAAAGATTAGACAGTTCTAAACAATCCTTCTCTTTACTCATTTCACTATGATTCTCCATTAGTCTCTAAGTTGTCTCTTAATCTCTTATTCTCCTTCTTTAATCCTTTCTAAACTCAGATAATCTTTTACATTCCTAAATGTCATATGGTATCAGAGCCAGGTTGATTACAATCTGAGTTCGTGAGTGTTTCTCTTAAGGATTCAAGTTTGAAACTTTAAGAGAACAAGTGAGTGTGTTTGAGAGTTTCTTGAGAGTTCCAAAAGCTCAAGGTGTTTGTGTGTGTCTTGGTGGTCCGTGAGAGGTTCATTTGAAGACTCAAGAGTGAATCTGTGTTCTAGAGAGCAGCGTGGGTTCTCAGTACAAGATCTAACCGGTTGTTCAAGCTAGAGACGTCAAGCTGTTCAAGATGGAGAGTGGCATGAAGATGAAGGTCGCGGTGACATTCAAGGGAACCAACTACCTAGTCTGGTCTAGGATGGTGAAGACTGCTGTGGGAAGCAAGGGTTTGTGGAAGCATATCACATCTGGTGAGGCTCCAAAGGTGATTACTCAAGGGGATGAAACGGAGAGTCCCGAGGAGAGTGTTGTAGAGAAGTGGCAACAAGAAGACATGATGGTGATGTCAGTTCTTCATGCCTCTTTGGAGCCGGCTATACTAGATGCTTATAGCTACTGTGAGACAGCCAAGGAGCTGTGGGATACTCTACAGAAAGTGTATGGAAACACTTCTAACCTGAACCGAGTGTTTGAAGTCAAGAAGGCAATCAATGGGTTAACTCAAGATGACACGGAGTTCACTAAGCACTTGGGGAGGTTCAGGTCTCTTTGGTCTGAGTTGGAGATGCTGAGGCCAAGCACGGTTGATCCAGAGCTTCTAAATGAGAGACGTGAGCAGGACAAGGTCTTTGGGTTGCTGCTCACGTTGAATGCAAGCTACAGTGGTCTTATCCAGCACATGCTATGGTCTGAGAAGCTGCCTGACCTTGAAGAGGTGTGCGCTAAGATACAGAAGGAGCAGGGCTCAATGGGTTTGTTTGGAGGCAAGGGAGACTTATCTCTTGCAAATGCTGTGCAACCTGACCGGGAAGAGCCTCCACAAGCCAACAAAGCTGGTTACAACAAGTATGAGGATAGGAAGTTCAATGGGAACTGTGATCACTGCAAGAAGCATGGACACAAGAAGAGTCAGTGCTGGATACTTCATCCCCACTTGAAGCCGGCTAAGTTCATGAAGGAGAGAGAGGCAAAAGCTCACATGACTGAAGGATCAAGTGGAGCAGGGCCATCCAACCGTGGAGCTGAAGGGGAGAACCGTGAAGGAGATGGAAAAGCTTTGGTGACCTACACTGGAGCTATCAACCCCCGAGGCAATGATCAAGACTTCATCAGGAGATCCGAGATGGATGCACTCATCAAAATGCTCAAGGATAATGGTAACATTCATGGGTATTCATTTGGTGCTTCTATGATTGCTAGAACTATAGAAATGACTCCTAATGTGGCTGAGATTGCTAGGATTGATAGGAAGACTGGAATTGAGCATTGCATTGATAGAAATGCTAGGATGAATGCATATAGATCACAAATTAGCATCTGCCATAGTGCTAGCAATACATCCAAACCATTGATTATAGATTCAGGTGCATCTCATCATATGATTAGTGACACCAACCTGATTAAAGATATAGAACCTACTAATGGATGTGTGATGATTGCAAATGGGGATAAGATACCTATTAAGGGAATAGGAAACTTAAAGCTATTTGATAAGAACACTAGAGCATTTTATATTCCGGAATTCACATCAAACCTTCTTTCAGTTAAGAAATGCACTACTGATTTGAATTGCAATGTTATATTCAGTCCTAATGATGTGAAGTTTCAGGATATTGAGAGCAGCCAATTGATTGGAAAAGGAGTTACAAAGGGAGACTTATACATGCTTGAGAAGCTTGATCCTGTTTCCAATTATAACTGCTCATTTACTTCTGCTTCTAGTTTGAATAAAAATGCATTGTGGCATGCTAGATTAGGTCATCCCCATGAGAGGGCTTTAAACTTGATGTTACCAGGTGTGGTTTTTGAAAATAATAAGTGTGAGGCTTGCATTTTAGGCAAGCATTGTAAGAATGTGTTTCCAAGAACATCTACTGTCTATGAAAATTGCTTTGATTTGATTCATACTGATGTGTGGACTGCACCTAGTTTTCTAGAGATAATCATAAGTATTTTGTCACATTCATTGATGAAAAATCTAAATACACCTGGTTAACACTCATTCCATCAAAAGATAGGGTGATAGATGCATTCAAGAACTTTCAAGCTTATGTGACTAACCATTATCATGCTAGGATTAAAATTTTGAGATCAGATAATGGAGGGGAGTACACAAGCTATGCGTTCAAGAGTCATCTAGATCACCATGGAATCCTTCATCAAACAAGCTGTCCCTACACACCACAACAGAATGGTGTAGCTGAGAGGAAGAACAGGCACTTGATGGAAGTGGCTCGGTCACTGATGTTCCAAGCTAATGTACCTAAGAGATTCTGGAGTGATGCTGTATCTACTGCATGCTATCTAATCAACAGGATGCCTACAAAGGTGTTGAAGGTGTTAATATGAAGGCATTGGATGATGAGAAGTGTTGAGAGTAATAGATGAGGTGGGAAAGAGTAAGGAGTTGGAGAGGAATGAGTTTGGGTCGACCTAAGCCGTACAGGCCGTACAGGCCGTACTGGCCGTACTGACCGTACCATTAGGGTCGATCAAACTCACCAAAGGGAAGTTACCATGCCACGGTAACTTAGGGAAGTAACACTGATCTTCTACCACACTGGTTTACGCTAAGATGGATAAGGAAGAGCTTAGATACAGGCTGTCACTTGCTGGAAAAGCTAAAGGTGCTTTACATCCAAGGATAAGCTAATGGACAGTTTGAATTAAAGTAGAATCCTATCCATTGTAATAGTGTGATTTCGAAAACCCTTGTGTCTCTTGTAGCCTCACTATATATTGTAGTCTCTCATCATTAATAAAGATTAGACAGTCTAAACAAATCAATCTCTCTATACTTTTCACAATGATTCTCATTTAGTCTCTTAATCTCTTAAATCTCTCTAATCTCTTCTCTACTCTTATCTAAACTCAGATTATAGTTTACATTACTCAAAAGTGATATGGTATCAGAGCCAGGTTGATTTCAATCTGAGTTCTTGGCGTTTTTCTCTTGAAGATTCAAACTTGAAACTTTGAGAGATCAAGTGGAGAGTGGTGTGAGTGTTCTTGGAAGAAGCTGCATCCCGAGAGCTACATCTTCATTCCGGGAGTCTTATCTAGCTGTTTGAGGGTTCCTTGAAGAGTAAAGACAAGGCACGGAAGGGTTTGAGCTGGTGTGGTAGTTCTGAGTCTCAAGATCAAGTCTTTTACAAGTTGTTGAAGTGAAGCGCGCTTAAGATGGAGAGTGGTTCCAAGATGAAGGTTGCTGTGACTTTCAAGGGAAGTAACTACCTAGTATGGTCTAGGATGGTGAAGACTGCTGTGGGAAGTAAGGGTTTATGGAAGCACATCACATCTGGTGAGGCTCCAAAACTCATTACTCAAGGAGGAGACAAGGAGAGTGTCTCGGAAGCTGAAGCTGAGAAGTGGCAACAAGAGGACATGATGGTGATGTCTGCTCTTCATAGCTCATTGGAGCCAGCCATTCTGATGCTTACAGCTACTGTGAGACAGCCAAGGAGCTGTGGGAAACGTTGAAGAAGGTGTATGGAAACACCTCCAACCTCAGCCGGGTCTTTGAAGTGAAGAAAGCTTTGAATGATCTAACTCAGGAGGACATGGAGTTCACTAAGCATTTGGGAGGTTCCAGACACTTTGGTCAGAGCTGGAGATGCTGAGGCCTAGCACAACTGATCCGAGCTGCTGAATGAAAGAAGAGAGCAAGACAAGGTCTTTGGGGTTGCTGGACATTGAATCCAAGCTACAGTGGGTTGATTCAGCATAGTTGAGGGCTGAGAAGCTGCCGGACCTGGAGGATGCGTGTGCTCAGATACAAAAGGAGCAAGGCTCCATTGGCTTGTTTGGTGGTAAAGGAGACTTGTCCCTAGCCAATGCTGCGCAAACTGATCATGAGGAGATACCACAAGCCAACAGAGCAGCACACGGCAAGTATGAAGACAGGAAGTTCAATGGCAATTGTGATCACTGCAAGAAGCATGGACACAAGAAGAACCAGTGCTGGATACTGCATCCTCATCTGAAGCCGGCGAAGTTCATGAAGGAAAGGGAGGCAAGAGCTCATGCTTCAGAGGGAACAAGTGGAGCAGGATCATCTAGCCGTGGAGCTGAAGGAGAGGGACGTGAAGGTGATGGCAAGGCACTGGTGACATACTCAGGAGCTCCCAACATCCGTGGCAATGATCAGGACTTCATCAGGAGATCCGAGATGGATGCCCTCATCAAAATGCTCAAGGAGAATGGTAACACTTATGGGTACTCCTTTGGTGCATCCATGATAGCTAAGACTATAGAAACATCTCATTGTGTTGCTGATATTGCTAGGATGGATAGAGTTTAAAAAACAATGAAAACAGGCTAGACATGCGCACACCTTGCTAGAAATGCTAGGATGAATCATGAACA
>NW_022610475.1:0-30577 GCF_000309985.2 Brassica rapa
AATGAGGGTTTCTAGTCAGGTTCGGTTCCCATTGCAATGGAAGGTATGAGGATGAGGTTCTCTTGGATGTATTGCCTATGGAAGCTGGACATATCCTTCTTGGTCGGCCATGGCAATCAGATAGACGAGTGATACATGATGCTCACCAACAAGCACACGTTTGAGTTCAAAGGAAAGAAGACTGTGCTGGTTCCTCTAACACCAAAGGAAGTTCATCAAGATCAACTGCAACTACAAAAGAAGAAAGAAATAGACCTCAAACCTGAATCAAAGAAGCAGCATAGTCTCTATGCCAAATCGGGTGAAATCAAAAGAACTCTCAATGCTCATCATCTATTCTTTTACTTATCTTTAAAGAGTCTCTTTTGAATGTTACTGACCCAACACCGGTATATCCGAGTGAAATTAAGTGTCTTTTACAGGAATTTGAAGATGTATTTCCTGAAGATAATCCAATTGGTCTTCCACCTCTTAGAGGGATTGAGCATCAGATTGATTTTGTTCCTGGTTCTACACTTCCAAATAGGCCAGCTTATAGGACTAATCCCGTGGAGACTAAAGAACTGCAAAAACAAGTTGAGGAGTTGATGGCAAAGGGGCATATCCGTGAGAGCATGAGCCCATGTGCAGTACCAGTGCTTCTTGTGCCTAAGAAAGATGGAAGCTGGCGCATGTGTGTTGATTGTAGAGCCATCAAACAACATCACTGTAAAGTATCGCCATCCTATTCCTAGATTAGATGATATGCTTGATGAATTGCATGGTTCCTGCATATTTTCTAAGATTGATTTGAAAAGTGGATACCATCAGATTAGGATGAAAGAAGGAGATGAATGGAAAACTGCATTCAAACTAAACATGGTCTTTATGAGTGGTTAGTCATGCCATTGGATTAACCAATGCACCTAGTACATTCATGAGATTAATGAATCATGTTCTTAGATCATTCATTGGCATATTTTTGTGGTATACTTTGATGACATCCTTGTATACAGTAAGAGCTTTAATGATCATATAGGACATCTTAGAGCTGTTCTTGATGTGCTTAGAAAGGAATCTCTTTTTGCTAACCTTAAGAAGTGTACTTTTGGAACGGATCACTTGTTTTTTCTAGGCTTTGTTGTGAGTGCAGATGGAGTAAAGGTAGATCAAGAGAAGGTGAAAGCAATACAAGAGTGGCCGATTCCTAAAACCATCAGTGAAGTGCGAAGCTTCCATGGATTAGCTGGCTTCTACCGACGGTTTGTAAAAGATTTTAGCACCATAGCCGCTCCATTGACTGAGGTGATCAAGAAAGAAGTTGGATTCAAATGGGGAGAAGCACAAGAACTTGCCTTTCAATGCCTAAAAGAGAGCTTACTAATGCCCCTCTTCTTATACTTCCTGATTTCAATAAAACTTTTGAAATTGAATGTGATGCTTCAGGAATTGGAATTGGTGCTGTTCTTATGCAGGAGAAGAGACACATAGCATATTTCAGTGAGAAACTAGGAGGAGCGACTCTCAACTATGCTACTTATGACAAGGAACTCTACGCTTTGGTGAGGGCTTTGCAGACATGGCAGCATTACCTATGGCCCAAGGAGTTTGTCATTCACACTGATCATGAGTCTCTCAAGTACCTTAAAGCCAAAACAAACTCAGCAAGAGACACGCAAGGTGGGTTGAGTTCATTGAGACATTTCCTTATGTCATCAAGTATAAACAAGGTAAGGAAAACATAGTTGCTGATGCACTATCCAGAAGGTATGTCTCTTGAACACTCTTGATGTTAAGCTATTAGGATTTGAGCAGATTAAAGTAATGTATGAGAATGATCCTGAATTTAAAGATGCTTATAAGTCTTGTGAGAAATTTGCTGCTGGACATTACTTTAGGCAGGATGGATTTCTTTTCTATGATAATAGACTTTGTGTGCCTAATTGTTCTTTGAGAGATTTATTTGTTAGGGAATCTCATGGAGGAAGCCTCATGGGACATTTTGGTGTCGCAAAACTCTCAAGACCTTGCAGGATCACTTCTACTGGCCGCGGATGAAAAGAGATGTGGAAAGACTCTGTGAAAGGTGTGCAACTTGTAAACAAGCTAAGTCCAAAGTCCAAAACCATGGTTTGTACACGCCTTTACCCATCCCTTATCATCCTTGGAATGATATCTCTATGGACTTCATTGTTGGATTGCCTAGAACTCGTACTGGTAAAGATTCAATCTTTGTGGTAGTTGATAGATTTTCTAAGATGGCACACTTCATTGCTTGTCATAAAACTGATGATGCATTGCATGTAGCTAACTTGTTCTTTAAGGAGATTGTGCGTTTACATGGCATGCCTAAGACTATTGTATCTGATAGAGATACTAAGTTCCTAAGCTACTTTTGGAAAACTCTCTGGTCTAAACTAGGCACTAAGCTATTATTTTCTACTACTTGTCACCCACAAACTGATGGTCAGACTGAAGTAGTTAATAGAACTCTTGGTACACTCTTGCGTGCAATTATAAAGAAGAACTTGAAATCATGGGAAGATTGTTTGCCTCATTGTGAATTTGCATATAATCATGCTGTGCATTCTGCTACTAAGTTTTCTCCATTTGAAATTGTTTATGGGTTCAATCCCATCTCTCCTTTGGATCTAATACCTTTACCTGAGTGTGAAAGAGTTAGTCTTGATGGCAAGAAGAAGGCAGAGAAGGTACAACAACTTCATGAACAAGCAAGGCGCAACATAGAAGAGAAGACTAAGCAATATGCCAAACAAGCAAACAAGGGGAGGCGTGAAAGAGTCTTTGAAGTGGGTGATCAAGTCTGGATTCACCTAAGGAAAGAAAGATTTCCTAATGAGAGGAAATCCAAGCTCATGCCAGGATTGATGGACCATTTGAGATCATAAAGAAAATCGGCAACAATGCTTACAAGCTGGATCTCCAAGGAAGGTATGATGTGAGCAATAGTTTTAATATCACTGACTTGGTTCCTTATTTTGCAGATGAGCCAGATTTGAGGACAAATCCTTTTCAAGAGGGAGGGGATGATATGATCATGGACCGGCACAAGGATGGAGATAAGAGTTCAAAGACCAATCAAGGGAAGAAGATGATGCCTTAGTCATTCCACCAGGTCCCATCACTCGCGCCAAAGCTAGAAGACTCAAAGAAGCTGTTGGAAGTCTACTTATGATCTCATGGAAGCAAGAAGACGGTCTTGATGGACGTTTGATCAATCAAGACACTCTTATCACCATTCAAGCAATGGTTTCAAACTGATCATCATCTAAGCAAGTGCTTGTGTGTGCTCTTTTCCTAGCCTTTGGTTTTGTCCCATTGGGTTTTCCAAAGGAAGGTTTTTAATGAGGCCACAAGTTACTTACATAAACCTTAGATGATGTATCACGGTTCCACCTTAGGTTATTTTTAACTATGGTTTTTATTTCATGTTTTAAAAACTCTTTTCGAATTTGAATAAGTCTTTAGTCTTTGTTGTAGTTCCAAGGGAGCCTGTTCCCTTTAATGATCTCGAGAATATGGAGCCTGTTCCATACTTCTCTATATAAGTGTGTTTGCGTTCTCTCTTTTAATCACAATCCTTTTTCTACAAATCTATCAGATTTCTTTGTTCTCTCTTACTTCTCATCAAGTCTTGAGTGAATCTCGTTGGTGTGTCATATCCAACAACTAAGGGTGTCTATTTTGGTGTGTAATATCCAAGCTAGTCATCTAGGAGTATCAAGGAGCCATTCCGCAACTCTTTGTGTCACCAAACGATCCATCACCTTGATAAACTTGAGTCTCTGATTCGTTTATACAAGGATCTATCCAATTCAATCCAAAGAAGCATCCTAGGAGTTCATTATCTTGGTTGGTACCCGGTTGATGAGATAGCAAGCAGTCTGCACAGCATCACTCCAAAAGCGTTTTGGTACATTTGCATGAAACATCATCGATCTAGCAACTTCCATCAAGTGCCTGTTCTTCCTCTCAGCTACACCATTCTGCTGTGGTGTATAAGGGCAGCTAGTCTGATGTACAATCCCATGCTTGGCTAGATGACTCTTGAAGGCATTGCTGATGTATTCACCTCCATTATCTGATCTTAGTACCTTCACAGTAGCATTGTATTGATAGTAACATATGCTTGGAAGTTTATAAAAGCTTCTAGCACCCTATCTTTGGATGGAAGCAAGGTGAGCCATGTATACTTAGACTTCTCATCAATGAATGTCACAAAGTACTTCTGGCTATCCCTAGACACACAAGGAGCTGTCCACACATCCGAGTGCACAAGATCAAAACAATGCTCATAGGTAGTCTCTGATGTTGGGAAAACAGTCCTACAATGCTTTCCTAATATGCATGCTTCACAGTTTAAGTGATTAAATGACATATTAGGCATGATCAATTCAATTGCACGAGCATGAGGATGTCCCAACCTAGCATGCCAAGTCATACTATCAACCCTATCAACAGCACTACTCAAGCATACAGAATCAAAGGGTTTAGAATTCTTAGCCATTTGAAGATGGTATAGCTGATTCTTGCTGTCTCCTCTGCCAATGACTCTCCCAGTCTTCAAATCTTGAAACTCAACTTCATCAGGTCTGAATACTACTTGACAATCAAGATCAATGGTAGCTTTCTTCACAGATAATAGATTTGAAGTGAACTGAGGCATGTAGAAGGCAGCCGTGTCCTTCTCAAACAGTTTGAGCTTTCCCACTCCTTCTATTGGGATCATAGCACCATTAGCTATCATAACAACTCCCTGTTGCAGCCTTGATCTCACTTATAAGCCTCCTATCTGTTGAGAAGGCTTCTTGATGAGAGCACTTGGCGGTTAATCAAGAAGAGGAGCAGACTGGTTTGTGAAGCAAGATGGAGGATGGTGAAGCAATCACCAAGGCGGCCAAAGCAGAGCAGCCTTGATACTACAGACTGAACCATCCGATCATGAAGCTTTAGAACTAGGTGGAGACTCTAGAAGGAGAAGCAGCCAAGGCTCCACAAGTTCTTGATACTCTTGGTGCGAGTATGATCTGATGGTTCCATATGAAGCTAGAAGAAGGTCAGACCGTGAGAAGAGTACAAGATGAAGGGTGATGAGCAAGGGAAGATGTGATCAACCTTGCATCACAAGAAGAGGCCATGATCCAGAGTCTTTGTGTCCCTTACATTGATGGTAAGGCACAAAGACTCACTGGCCAATCCCTAGGCCGTGGAGGCTTTACTCTTTTTCCCTCATCAAGGTTTTGTCCCAAAGGGTTTTCCTTGGTGAGGTTTTTAATGAGGAAGCTCTTCATGGTTCCAAGCTTAACTCAGGATCTCCTAGAGTTAAGCTTGAGGGGGAGTGTTGAACTGAAGAGAAGAATGGAGCTTGTTCATAAATAGGGCAAGCCCTTGAAGACCTTGAGAAGAGTTCAGCAAAGCTTCAGGAGTGTCTTGAAGCATCTATCATGGGTGAAGTCAAGTCCAAGAATGGCTGAGACTGATCTTAAGAAGGCATGGAAGGAGTTTGGAGGTGTATGGTCGGCTTGGTCCGTACGGATCCGTACGGTCCGTACACTTCCGTACCAACTCCGTACGGTCACGCCCTAAGTTTGCCCACTCGACCATACACCTCCAAACTCCTTCCATGCCTTCTTAAGATCAGTCTCAGCCATTCTTGGACTTGACTTCACCCATGATAGATGCTTCAAGACACTCCTGAAGCTTTGCTGAACTCTTCTCAAGGTCTTCAAGGGCTTGCCCTATTTATGAACAAGCTCCATTCTTCTCTTCAGTTCAACACTCCCCCTCAAGCTTAACTCTAGGAGATCCTGAGTTAAGCTTGGAACCATGAAGAGCTTCCTCATTAAAAACCTCACCAAGAAAACCCTTTGGGACAAACCTTGATGAGGGAAAAAGAGTAAAGCCTCCACGGCCTAGGGATTGGCCAGTGAGTCTTTGTGCCTTACCATCAATGTAAGGGACACAAAGACTCTGGATCATGGCCTCTTCTTGTGATGCAAGGTTGATCACATCTTCCCTTGCTCATCACCCTTCATCTTGTACTCTTCTCACGGTCTGACCTTCTTCTAGCTTCATATGGAACCATCAGATCATACTCGCACCAAGAGTATCAAGAACTTGTGGAGCCTTGGCTGCTTCTCCTTCTAGAGTCTCCACCTAGTTCTAAAGCTTCATGATCGGATGGTTCAGTCTGTAGTATCAAGGCTGCTCTGCTTTGGCCGCCTTGGTGATTGCTTCACCATCCTCCATCTTGCTTCACAAACCAGTCTGCTCCTCTTCTTGATTAACCGCCAAGTGCTCTCATCAAGAAGCCTTCTCAACACTCCCCCTCAAGCTTGACCATGTGGAACAAGTCAAGCTTGGAAGGAGAGCTTCTTGATCATCCATCTTTGCTCACTGCTGTCCACCTTCGTAAACCAGCATCTTTGTGATCATTGAAGTCTTCTCAACACTATCACTGATCATATGATGACTTGCTCCAGAATCAATCACAATGGGTTTAGAAGCTCCGGATTGTATAGCATGCTTCTTGCTTGCTGCTAAGGCTTGTACATGTTCCATGAACACTCTCCATTCCTTCCTGGTGATGCGATCATCAGCTCCACTCCCTTTCTCCTGCTCTTTTAACACCCCACTGTCTTCTACTGATTCCCCCATGTAGGCTGAGTAAGAACACTCTCCCACAACTCTCTTCCTACCCTTTTCTATTTTGATATAAGCTTTGGATAGCATTCTGCACCTCCTCCTCTTCTGGAAGCCCTCACTCCTACTCCCGGTTAGCCTCCATGAGCCCTCACTCCTACTCATGGTTAGCTTCTGGAAGCTCTCACTCCTACTCCCAGTTGGCTTCCATGAGCTCTCACTCCTACTCATGGTTAGCCTCTCATCATCTCTCATTATCTCATACGCCCTTCTTATAAGCACACAGATCTCTTCCATTTCCGGAAGCTGTTCCCCTCTTAGAACCATCTCCACCAGCCACCCATATGATGACTCCATGCTCGCCAAGAGCTTCAAGACCATCTCTTGCTCTGGTGTAGCATCCCCATCCACATGGGATCTCAACCCTTGTAGTTCAACCCACAAGTGTTGTAGCTTCCTCACATGGTTATTGAACTCTTCTCTTCCTTGCTTAACTCCACTGATCACCTTCTTGACTTCATACACTCTCCTAAGATTGATCTTGTTCTCATAAACATCTTCAATCATCTCCTCATCTCAACACTCCCCCTCAAGCTTGACCATGTAGAACAAGTCAAGCTTGGAAACCATGAAGACCTCCCTCATTAAAAACCTCACCAAGGAAAACCCAATGGGATAAAACCTTGATGAGGGAAAAAGAGTGGAGACTCCATGGTTAAGGGGCTCAGCTCATTGGAGTAAGATCAATGAGTCCAAGTCTTGATAGTATGGACTCCATTGTCTTTACTCTCGCTGCCTTAGTAAACACATCTGCAAGCTGATCTTCACTTCTTGTATAACATGGCAATATCACTCCAAGTATAATCATCTGCCTCACCTTGTGGCAATCAACTTCTATATGCTTCGTCCTCTCATGAAAGACTGAGTTAGAAGCAATGTGGATAGCTGCTTGATTGTCACAATGCATTGTCATAGGAGTACTTTGCTCAATCTCCAAATGCTTCAAGATCCCCTTGATCCACACCAACTCGTTTGTCAGCTTCAACATGGCTCTATACTCAGCTTCAGCACTTGAACAGGAGATAACCTTCTGCTTCTTACTCTTCCAAGTGACCAAGTTCCCTCCAATGAATGTACAATACCCAGTAGTTGATCTCCTGTCCACTCTATCTCCTGCCCAATCAGCATCACAATATCCAACCACTTCTGTACTGCCATTACAACCCATCCAAACTCCTTGACCAGATGTGCCACTCAAATACCTCAGTATCCTATCAACCATCTTCCAATGATGAACCTTTGGTGCCTGCATATGCTGGCTCACTTGATTCAATGCAAAGCATATATCAGGTCTTGTAATCGTCAAGTAGATCAGCTTTCCAACCATCCTCCTATACAGCTTAGCATCCTCAAACAATTGGTTCTCTTCAACCTCCCCCTCACGCAAGACCTTATACCCCTCCTCAAGAGGTGTCTTAGCTATCTTTCCTCCAAGTACATCAGTTTCCTTCAGCATATCCATTGTATACTTCCTTTGAGACATGAACAAACCCTCCGTTGATCTGCATATCTCAATCCCCAAGAAATACTTCATCTCTCCCAAGTCTTTGATATCAAATACTGACCTGAGAAACTCTTTAATAGCTTTAATCCCAGCCTTATCACTTCCTGTGATAATCAAATCATCCACATACACTAGAATCACAATGATCCCTGATGGTCCGACCAGTGTGAAGAGTGTGTGATCTAGTTCAGACTTCCTGAACCCTCTCCCATTGAGTGTTGTACTCAGCTTCCTGTACCAGGCTCTAGGAGATTGCTTTAACCCATATATAGCTTTCTTCAATCTCAAAACGTTTCCTGGCTTCACTAGATGCTCAAGACCAGGAGGAGGAAGCATATATACCTCATCTTCTAGCTCACCTTGCAAGAAAGCATTCTTCACATCCATCTGCCACAAATCCCACTCCAAGTTTGTTGCAATGGATAACACAATTCGAATTGTGTGAAGCTTGGCCACTGGTGCAAAAGTATCAATGTAATCTTCTCCATAAGTCTGTGTAAATCCTCTTGCAACCAGCCTGGTCTTGTGCCTATCTATCTCCCCATTTGCAAGATATTTGATGGTGAAAATCCATCTGCTTGAAACTGCCTTCTTTCCTCTAGGTAACTCACTTTCATACCAAGTGTCATTCCTGATCATTGCATCCCTTTCATCTCCTACTGAATCTCTCCACACCTTGTGCTTCATAGCTTCTTCATAAGATCTTGGTATCTCATTCTCATCCAAGTTACACATAAACACCATGTGCTCTTCTGGATATTCTGCAAAGGAACACACGCTTGAGAAGGATGCTCCACAGCCTGAGCATTGTAGTACACTCTCGTGTTTACCCAGTTGGAAGCATCCTTCTTTATCCTTGTGCTTCTCCGCAAAACCTGAACTTGTTCTTCTTCTTGTGCTTCTTGCTGCACACCTTCACTAGACTGAGCTCCACTCTCCTCTGAACCAGTAGACTGAGCCACACTCTCATCTGAACCAGTAGACTGAGCCACACTCTCATCTGAACCAGTAGACTGTCCTTGCCCATCTCTACTAGACTGAGCACCATCCTCTTGATTATGATGACCTGAATCTTCTTGGTTTTGCTCTTGCTCACCAGATTCAGATCCATTCCCCCTCTCATGATCAAGAGGAGTTGTCCTTCCAGCTTCTCCTGCCTGATTAGAAGGCTCTCTCCTTCCTTGTTCCTGATCCTGGGATAAACCTATCCCTAGCTTCTCCAACAACACTCTCAGTATTGTTGCCTTATTAGAGGGAGCTTGAGATAAATCCTTCAGATCCTCCCACTTCTTTTCTTCATAATACCCTTTTGTCTCAACAAACTTCACCTCTCTAGATAACAACACTCTCCTTGCATCAGGATCATAGCACTTGTACCCCTTCTGAGTTATTGAATATCCAATAAACATTGCCTTAGTGCTCTTTGCCTCCAGTTTGTTTCTCTGCTCTCCTGGAACCATGACATAGCACACACACCCAAAAACTCTTAGGTGATCAATGTGTGGCCTGTTCTTGTTCAACACTTCAAATGGAGACAGATTCTTCAATATCTTGGTTGGTACCCGGTTGATGAGATAGCAAGCAGTCTGCACAGCATCACTCCAAAAGCGTTTTGGTACATTTGCATGAAACATCATCGATCTAGCAACTTCCATCAAGTGCCTGTTCTTCCTCTCAGCTACACCATTCTGCTGTGGTGTATAAGGGCAGCTAGTCTGATGTACAATCCCATGCTTGGCTAGATGACTCTTGAAGGCATTGCTGATGTATTCACCTCCATTATCTGATCTTAGTACCTTCACAGTAGCATTGTATTGATTAGTAACATATGCTTGGAAGTTTATAAAAGCTTCTAGCACCCTATCTTTGGATGGAAGCAAGGTGAGCCATGTATACTTAGACTTCTCATCAATGAATGTCACAAAGTACTTCTGGCTATCCCTAGACACACAAGGAGCTGTCCACACATCCGAGTGCACAAGATCAAAACAATGCTCATAGGTAGTCTCTGATGTTGGGAAAACAGTCCTACAATGCTTTCCTAATATGCATGCTTCACAGTTTAAGTGATTAAATGACATATTAGGCATGATCAATTCAATTGCACGAGCATGAGGATGTCCCAACCTAGCATGCCAAGTCATACTATCAACCCTATCAACAGCACTACTCAAGCATACAGAATCAAAGGGTTTAGAATTCTTAGCCATTTGAAGATGGTATAGCTGATTCTTGCTGTCTCCTCTGCCAATGACTCTCCCAGTCTTCAAATCTTGAAACTCAACTTCATCAGGTCTGAATACTACTTGACAATCAAGATCAATGGTAGCTTTCTTCACAGATAATAGATTTGAAGTGAACTGAGGCATGTAGAAGGCAGCCGTGTCCTTCTCAAACAGTTTGAGCTTTCCCACTCCTTCTATTGGGATCATAGCACCATTAGCTATCATAACACTCCCTGTTGCAGCCTTGATCTCACTTATAAGCCTCCTATCACTGATCATATGATGACTTGCTCCAGAATCAATCACAATGGGTTTAGAAGCTCCGGATTGTATAGCATGCTTCTTGCTTGCTGCTAAGGCTTGTACATGTTCCATGAACACTCTCCATTCCTTCCTGGTGATGCGATCATCAGCTCCACTCCTTTTCTCCTGCTCTTTTAACACCCCACTGTCTTCTACTGATTCCCCCATGTAGGCTGAGTAAGAACACTCTCCCACAACTCTCTTCCTACCCTTTTCTATTTGATATAAGCTTTGGATAGCATTCTGCACCTCCTCCTCTTCTGGAAGCCCTCACTCCTACTCCCGGTTAGCCTCCATGAGCCCTCACTCCTACTCATGGTTAGCTTCTGGAAGCTCTCACTCCTACTCCCAGTTGGCTTCCATGAGCTCTCACTCCTACTCATGGTTAGCCTCTCATCATCTCTCATTATCTCATACGCCCTTCTTATAAGCACACAGATCTCTTCCATTTCCGGAAGCTGTTCCCTCTTAGAACCATCTCCACCAGCCACCCATATGATGACTCCATGCTCGCCAAGAGCTTCAAGACCATCTCTTGCTCTGGTGTAGCATCCCCATCCACATGGGATCTCAACCCTTGTAGTTCAACCCACAAGTGTTGTAGCTTCCTCACATGGTTATTGAACTCTTCTCTTCCTTGCTTAACTCCACTGATCACCTTCTTGACTTCATACACTCTCCTAAGATTGATCTTGTTCTCATAAACATCTTCAATCTTCTCAAGCAGTGTACTTTCTTCAAGACTAAAGCAATTTCCACTTGTTTCTCTTGCTGTCTGATCTTTCTCAGCAGCTTTACCCTTCAAAGACTCTTCCTTCTCATGGTTTCTCCAAACTCCACACCTTTTCAGAGTTGTTTTCATTTGTGAGAACCACCCCCACTCATTCCCTCTCTCTTTCTTCTCTTCACGCCTTGTTGTACCAGATTGAAGCAGCTCCATTTTCTTTAGCCTAAATCTTCCCTCAAATGCTTCTAATACACGCCCAGCTCAACCACAAGCTAGACCCCTCTTCTGACCTTGTCAAACACCTAAAGGGACTCCCTTGAAGCTGACTCTCAAAAAGAAACACCAACAGACACAAACTTGAACTTCAAAGGATCTAGCTCTTGAAAACTCTCAAGAACTCTCAAGAACACTCAAGAACACTCAAGAACATTTAGAAAAACGAAATCACTCTCTCCTTTTAAAGCTCAAGAACACTCAAGAAGGCTCTCTCCTTCCTTGTTCCTGATCCTGGGATAAACCTATCCCTAGCTTCTCCAACAACACTCTCAGTATTGTTGCCTTATTAGAGGGAGCTTGAGATAAATCCTTCAGATCCTCCCACTTCTTTTCTTCATAATACCCTTTTGTCTCAACAAACTTCACCTCTCTAGATAACAACACTCTCCTTGCATCAGGATCATAGCACTTGTACCCCTTCTGAGTTATTGAATATCCAATAAACATTGCCTTAGTGCTCTTTGCCTCCAGTTTGTTTCTCTGCTCTCCTGGAACCATGACATAGCACACACACCCAAAAACTCTTAGGTGATCAATGTGTGGCCTGTTCTTGTTCAACACTTCAAATGGAGACAGATTCTTCAATATCTTGGTTGGTACCCGGTTGATGAGATAGCAAGCAGTCTGCACAGCATCACTCCAAAAGCGTTTTGGTACATTTGCATGAAACATCATCGATCTAGCAACTTCCATCAAGTGCCTGTTCTTCCTCTCAGCTACACCATTCTGCTGTGGTGTATAAGGGCAGCTAGTCTGATGTACAATCCCATGCTTGGCTAGATGACTCTTGAAGGCATTGCTGATGTATTCACCTCCATTATCTGATCTTAGTACCTTCACAGTAGCATTGTATTGATTAGTAACATATGCTTGGAAGTTTATAAAAGCTTCTAGCACCCTATCTTTGGATGGAAGCAAGGTGAGCCATGTATACTTAGACTTCTCATCAATGAATGTCACAAAGTACTTCTGGCTATCCCTAGACACACAAGGAGCTGTCCACACATCCGAGTGCACAAGATCAAAACAATGCTCATAGGTAGTCTCTGATGTTGGGAAAACAGTCCTACAATGCTTTCCTAATATGCATGCTTCACAGTTTAAGTGATTAAATGACATATTAGGCATGATCAATTCAATTGCACGAGCATGAGGATGTCCCAACCTAGCATGCCAAGTCATACTATCAACCCTATCAACAGCACTACTCAAGCATACAGAATCAAAGGGTTTAGAATTCTTAGCCATTTGAAGATGGTATAGCTGATTCTTGCTGTCTCCTCTGCCAATGACTCTCCCAGTCTTCAAATCTTGAAACTCAACTTCATCAGGTCTGAATACTACTTGACAATCAAGATCAATGGTAGCTTTCTTCACAGATAATAGATTTGAAGTGAACTGAGGCATGTAGAAGGCAGCCGTGTCCTTCTCAAACAGTTTGAGCTTTCCCACTCCTTCTATTGGGATCATAGCACCATTAGCTATCATAACACTCCCTGTTGCAGCCTTGATCTCACTTATAAGCCTCCTATCACTGATCATATGATGACTTGCTCCAGAATCAATCACAATGGGTTTAGAAGCTCCGGATTGTATAGCATGCTTCTTGCTTGCTGCTAAGGCTTGTACATGTTCCATGAACACTCTCCATTCCTTCCTGGTGATGCGATCATCAGCTCCACTCCCTTTCTCCTGCTCTTTTAACACCCCACTGTCTTCTACTGATTCCCCCATGTAGGCTGAGTAAGAACACTCTCCCACAACTCTCTTCCTACCCTTTTCTATTTTGATATAAGCTTTGGATAGCATTCTGCACCTCCTCCTCTTCTGGAAGCCCTCACTCCTACTCCCGGTTAGCCTCCATGAGCCCTCACTCCTACTCATGGTTAGCTTCTGGAAGCTCTCACTCCTACTCCCAGTTGGCTTCCATGAGCTCTCACTCCTACTCATGGTTAGCCTCTCATCATCTCTCATTATCTCATACGCCCTTCTTATAAGCACACAGATCTCTTCCATTTCCGGAAGCTGTTCCCCTCTTAGAACCATCTCCACCAGCCACCCATATGATGACTCCATGCTCGCCAAGAGCTTCAAGACCATCTCTTGCTCTGGTGTAGCATCCCCATCCACATGGGATCTCAACCCTTGTAGTTCAACCCACAAGTGTTGTAGCTTCCTCACATGGTTATTGAACTCTTCTCTTCCTTGCTTAACTCCACTGATCACCTTCTTGACTTCATACACTCTCCTAAGATTGATCTTGTTCTCATAAACATCTTCAATCATCTCCTCATCTCAACACTCCCCCTCAAGCTTGACCATGTAGAACAAGTCAAGCTTGGAAACCATGAAGACCTCCCTCATTAAAAACCTCACCAAGGAAAACCCAATGGGATAAAACCTTGATGAGGGAAAAAGAGTGGAGACTCCATGGTTAAGGGGCTCAGCTCATTGGAGTAAGATCAATGAGTCCAAGTCTTGATAGTATGGACTCCATTGTCTTTACTCTCGCTGCCTTAGTAAACACATCTGCAAGCTGATCTTCACTTCTTGTATAACATGGCAATATCACTCCAAGTATAATCATCTGCCTCACCTTGTGGCAATCAACTTCTATATGCTTCGTCCTCTCATGAAAGACTGAGTTAGAAGCAATGTGGATAGCTGCTTGATTGTCACAATGCATTGTCATAGGAGTACTTTGCTCAATCTCCAAATGCTTCAAGATCCCCTTGATCCACACCAACTCGTTTGTCAGCTTCAACATGGCTCTATACTCAGCTTCAGCACTTGAACAGGAGATAACCTTCTGCTTCTTACTCTTCCAAGTGACCAAGTTCCCTCCAATGAATGTACAATACCCAGTAGTTGATCTCCTGTCCACTCTATCTCCTGCCCAATCAGCATCACAATATCCAACCACTTCTGTACTGCCATTACAACCCATCCAAACTCCTTGACCAGATGTGCCACTCAAATACCTCAGTATTGTTGAGATGAGCTGAGGAATATGAGGAGAGTTGTTCAGGGTTGAAGAGGTTGTGATGTGGAGAAGAGGAGAAGGATTGGCCTTAGGGAAAACCGTCCGTACCGGTCCGTACAGGTCCGTACCATGGCCGTACGGCCGTACAGACGGTATCGACCAAGCGGTAAAGAAATGTTACCACGAGAAGAAGTTCACGGTCTGATCATGTTTTGCCTTGACCAAAGAAGGCATATGACCGTTTATGGATAGAGGAAGAGCGTCTCTACAGGCTGGCACAGGCTGGAAGGATAAGGTTCACTTTTAGCATAGTGACCACGCGTGTGGAGAGGCTCATTGGTCCGGTTCAAATTAAAGGCTCCCTTAGACTTGACCTCACATGCTTAGTCTCTTCTTAAACCCTAGTATCACCTCCTATATATTGTAAACACTCTCTCATTAATGAGATTATGCGAGTTATGTTACTCTCTTTCTAGTCTCTCTCTCTTGTTCATCATGGATCATACTTAATCTCCCCATTTCTCTCACAATCTCTTCTAAACTTCTCTTAATCTCTTACCAAATCTCTCTTAATCTCTCAATACCTATTCTACTCTCTAATCTCATATGGTATCAGAGCCAGGTTGGCTTTGGTATTGAGAGATCCTTGTTCCTTTCTTTACATTTGCGAGTTTGTTCTTGTGTGTTAAAGAAGAGGAGATGGAGACGACCAACTTTAGCAAACTGGTGACGGTTCCGGTTGCACTGAAGGGAGGCTCAAACTACTTGATGTGGTCCCAGTTGGTGAGGACTACCATTGGAAGGCTAGGGTTGTGGAACCACATCACAGATGATGGTCCGGAGCCAGTGGCCAAAGAAGATGAAGAAGAAGGCGACGGGAAGACTCTAGCGGTAGCTGAAGCAAAGAGATGGGTCCAAGAGGATTTGATGGTGCTGTCTGTGCTCCATGCCTCCCTGGAGCTCCCCATACTTGAAGCTTACGTGCACTTTGAGACTCCTAAGCGCCTTTGGGACATGCTCCATAAGAGGTATGGAAACAAGTCCAACATAAGCCGGGTGTTTGATCTGAAGCAAACCATCAGTGTCTTGAGGCAAGATGGAGAAGATCTCACCAAGCACATGGGGAAGTTTGGAGCTTTGTGGTCCGAACTTGAGAGTCTTAGACCCAACACAACTGATGAGGAATCGCTCATTGAGAGGAGAGAGCAAGATCAGGTGTTTGGGCTATTGATGACTCTAGATGAAAGCTACCAGGATGTGATCAAGCATATCCTGAGATCACCTACTCTCCCATCCATGGAGGAGGTATGCGCTCAACTTCAGAAGGAGGAAGGCTCTCTTGGGTTGTTTGGAGGCAAGAAGGGAATGTCCACGGCTCATAAAGCAGAAGAGGCGCAAGCAAACAAGGCAGCGTACCGTGGAGATGGAAGGAAGTATGAGAAGTATGAGGGAAGCTGTGAGCATTGCAAGCGGCAGGGGCATAAGAAGAGTCAGTGCTGGATCCTACATCCACACCTCAGGCCTAGCAAGTTCAACAAGGATAGAGAAGCTAAGGCTCACCTTTCTGCTGAAGCAAGTGGTGCCGGCTCATCAGGGGCTAGTCCAAATGTCAAGGCGGGTGAAAGTGAAGGCAGAGCTCTAACTTCTCAGGAGGTGATCACCAAGGCTGACTTTGAGGCTTTCATCCGAGCCCTCAAGGAGTCTGGTAAAATGCTAGGCAACACTCTTGGATACTCATACTCTGCTCATACATTACCTAGTATCTCTGATAAACTGTTAGACATTTTTAAAATCTCATGTACTGCCACTGCTCATACTAGCATAACTGATAGATTGTTAGGAGTAGTTAAGAGCCTGAAAGCTGAAAATGAAACATCTAGAACCAAGACTGCTAGGAGCTTGCATAAACCATTGATAATTGACTCTGGTGCATCTCATCACATGATTAGTGATAACAATCTGATAAAAGACATAGAACCTGCCCTTGGACATGTTATGATTGCAAATGGAGATAGAATTCCCATTAGGGGCATTGGTAAACTGAACTTGTTTAATAAGGATTCAAAAGCTTTTTACATGCCTGAGTTCACCTCTAATCTTTTATCAGTTAAGAAATGCACTACTGATCTTCAATGCAATGTTATTTTCAGTCCTAATGATGTTAAGTTTCAGGATATTAAGAGCAGTAAGTTGATTGGGCAAGGAGCAACCAAGGGGGATCTTTACATGATTGAAGACCTTGCACCTATTTCTAGTTCTTGTTTCTCGTTTAGTTCTGTTTCTTCCTTAAGTACTGATGCTCTGTGGCATGCTAGGCTAGGACATCCACATGTTAGGGCCTTAAGCATTATGTTACCAGGTGTCATGTTTAAAAATAATGATTGTGAGGCATGTATTTTGGGCAAACATTGTAAGACTGTTTTTCAGAATCATCTACTCTTTATGCAAACTGCTTTGATTTAATTCACTCTGATGTTTGGACGGCACCTTGCTTATCTAGGGATGATTACAAGTATTATGTCACATTCATTGATGAAAAATCCAAATACACCTGGTTAACATTGATTAAAACTAAAGATAGGGTCCTTGATGCATTTAAAAATTTTCAAGCCTATGTGACTAACCAATATCATGCCAAGATTAAGATTTTCAGGTCTGATAATGGTGGGGAGTATACTGGGCATGCATTTCGTGATCACCTTGCTCAACATGGGATTCTTCACCAGACTAGCTGCCCATACACTCCACAGCAGAATGGAGTTGCGGAAAGGAAGAACAGACATCTCATGGAGGTGTCCCGGTCCATGATGTTCCACAAAGGGGTTCCCAAGAGGTATTGGAGTGATGCTGTGATGACTGCGTGCTACCTGATCAACAGGATACCAACCAGGATCTTGGCAGATCAATCTCCATTTGAGGTACTCAACAAGAGCAGGCCAGTCTTGGATCACCTGAGGACCTTTGGATGCGTGTGTTATGTTCTTGTACCAGGCGAGCAGAGAAACAAACTAGAAGCAAAGAGCACCAAGGCTATGATGATTGGGTATTCCACTTCACAGAAGGGATACAAATGCTATGATCCTACAGCTAGGAGAGTCCTAGTGTCAAGGGATGTCAGATTCATGGAAGACAAAGGATACTATGATGAGCAGACATGGGAAGACTTGGAGGATCTCTCCCAGCCATCAGAAAGAGCTGCTTGCTTGAGAAACATCCTAGAGGGGCTCGGAATTGGAGTGTCCCAGGATCAGAGTAGGCGTCCAGAACCTACTCCAGCTGCAGCAGAAGAACCATCCCACTTTGCACATGAGGGGGGAAGTGAATCAGTATCTGAACTAGAGGACCAAGGCTTAGAAGAGGCCGGTGAGCTAGGAAACAGAGGAACTGATTCTCCTGTCCAAAGTGGAGAAGGATCAGCAAGGGGAGAACTGAATGAAGAAGATCAGAGACAAGGAGAGGCTAGAGCTGAAGCTGAAGAACAGACTGAAGCAGTGACTCCACAAGTAGAAGAAGAACAAGAGATGGCACAAGAAGGGCCAGTGTTGAGAAGGAGTACAAGGCTGAGGAAGGATCCTTCCAGTTGGGTAAACACGAGAGTGTACTACAATGCCCAAGCTGTGAAGCATCCTACTCAGGCTGTGTGTTCCTTTGCTCAATATCCAGAAGCACATTGTGCATTTATGGTAAACTTAGATGAGAATCACATTCCAAGAAGCTATGAAGAGGCAATGGAAGATAAGGAATGGAAGGAATCAGTAGGAGCTGAGGCAGGAGCTATGATAAAGAATGACACATGGTATGAGAGTGAACTACCAAAAGGGAAGAAGGCTGTGTCTAGTAGATGGATCTTTACAGTCAAGTACAAGGCTGATGGGTCGATTGAGAGGAAAAAGACTAGACTGGTAGCAAGAGGGTTCACTCAGACTTATGGAGAAGACTACATTGATACATTTGCTCCAGTTGCAAAGCTACACACCATTCGAATAGTCCTATCAGTGGCTACTAACCTTGGGTGGGATCTTTGGCAGATGGATGTTAAGAATGCATTTCTCCAAGGAGAGTTAGAAGATGAAGTTTACATGCTACCACCTCCGGGCCTAGAAGGGATGGTGAAACCAGGGAATGTGCTAAGACTGAAGAAGGCCATCTATGGGTTGAAGCAATCACCAAGGGCATGGTATCACAAGCTGAGCACAACTCTAAATGGAAGAGGTTTCAGGAAATCAGAGCTTGATCACACTCTCTTCACTCTTACGACACCTGCTGGTATTGTTGTGCTTCTTGTATATGTGGATGACATAGTTATCACAGGCAGTGATAAGGTTGAAATCAAGGAGACCAAGGAGTTTCTGAAATCTGTGTTTGACATCAAAGACTTGGGAGAAATGAAGTACTTCCTTGGAATTGAGCTGTGCAGATCAGAAGAAGGGTTGTTCATCTCACAAAGGAAGTATATCTTGGATCTATTGAAGGAGGCTGGTGCGTATGGTGGAAAGACAGCCAAGATGCCCATGGAGGATGGGTATAAAGCTCCACGTGAGGGGGAGCTAGAAGATAGTAAGCTATTTCATGATCCAAAGCTATACAGGAAGCTTGTGGGGAAGCTGATCTATCTAACTGAGAGTTTTAGAAGATTAAGGAAAGATTAAGAGAGAAGAGTAAGAGATGGAGAGAGTTTCCGTGAGAGTGTGACAAAGAGAATAGAAGGAGAATAAGTTTCCTTACTTGATTTGTTACACATGACAGGGTATTTAAAGACATACAAGAATGCATAAACAATGAGAAGATAGTACAAGGGAAAGAATAAACAAAGAGGAGGCAGATCCGCGGATGGCTCGTTCAGCAAGAGGGATAGTGACAGCTCCCAACGGTCAGCTCCCTCTCTCTTCTCTTAGACACACCCGTGACTCCTCCACTCACTTCTCTTCAACGGATACATGTCGACATTCCCACTCACTAGGAGATCTTTTAATCACTTGACCGAGTTGGTTAACTCATGACTTGCTTCCTTTCCTTGCAAGTCACTCTTAGGTTGTACGGACAGCCTTGTTCTCCAAGTTCCTATCTTCTTGCTTTATTCTTCATGTCAACACTCCCCCTCAGTAGTGAGTGTCAAGCTTGGAAATCCATGAAGCATTCCCTCATTAAAACCTTTACTTGGAAAAACCACTTGGGATAAAAACCAAGCAAAGGAAAAAGAGTAGAATACTCCATGGTGAGGGGATCATTGACATGGAAGGTTTATGAGTCCAAGTCTTGGAAGAATGGACTCACAAACTTTGCTGCTGGCTGCCTTGGTGAAGATGTCAGCCAGCTGATCCTCACTTCTTGTATAGCATGGGAGGATCACTTGCTGTTCTACTGCTTGTCTCACCTTGTGACAGTCCACTTCTATGTGTTTTGTCCTCTCATGGAAGACTGAGTTGGATGCAATGTGTATTGCAGCTTGATTGTCACAATGCATGGTCATGGGAGTGGTGATCTCAATTCCCAAGTCGCCTAGAAGCCCCTTTATCCAGATAAGCTCACTGGTTAGCTTCCTCATTGATCTGTACTCTGCTTCTGCACTTGAGCAAGACACCACCTTCTGCTTCTTGCTCTTCCAAGTGACCAGATTCCCTCCAATGAATGTACAATAGCCGGTGGTTGACCTTCTGTCTACTCTGTCCCCAGCCCAATCTGCATCACAGTATCCTATCACCTCAGTGTTCTTGTTGCAAGCCATCCATACACCCTGACCTGGCGCCTCTCTCAAGTATCTTAGGATCCTCTCCACCATGTTCCAGTGATGAACCTTGGGAGTTTGCATGTGCTGGCTTACTTGATTAACTGCAAAGCACACATCTGGCCGAGTGATGGTTAGATAGATCAGCTTCCCAACCATCCTTCTATACTGCTTGACGTCTTCAAATGGAGTATCTTCATACTCCCCCTCTCGCAATACCTTGTAACCTTCTTCAAGTGGTGTCTTGGCTTGTCTTCCTCCAAGATCTCCTGCCTCCTTTAAGATGTCCAGGGTATACTTTCTTTGGGACATGAACAATCCTTCCTTTGATCTGCACATCTCAATGCCGAGGAAGTACTTCAGTTCTCCTAGGTCTTTGATATCAAATGCGGCTTTAAGAAAGGTCTTGGTTGAACTGATCCCCTCCTTGTCACAACCAGTGATGATGATATCATCCACATAGACTAGAATCACAACAATCCCTTGCTTGCTGGTGAGAGTGAAGAGTGTGTGATCCGCTTGAGACTTCACAAAGCCTTTCCCATTCAGTGTAGTGCTCAGCTTGTGATACCAAGCTCTTGGTGATTGCTTCAAACCATATATGGCTTTTCTGAGTCTGAGTACATTCCCTGGTTTCACCATCTCTTCCATTCCCGGCGGTGGTCTCATATATACCTCATCTTCTAGTTCACCTTGCAAGAAGGCATTCTTCACATCCATTTGCCAAAGATCCCACTCTTGATTTACTGCCAATGAAAGGATAATCCGGATTGTGTGGAGCTTGGCCACTGGTGCAAAGGTGTCTAGATAGTCTTCTCCATAAACTTGTGTGTATCCTCTTGCTACCAATCTGGTCTTCTTTCTTTCTGGCTTCCCATTTGCAAGATACTTGATGGTGTGTATGAGTCTGCTGGTCACGGCTTTCTTTCCTTTTGGAAGCTCTGTCTCATACCAGGTGTTGTTCCTCTCCATGGCTCCCATTTCATCATTCACTGATTCCCTCCATTCATCATCTTCCATAGCTTCTGCATATGTTCTTGGTATCCATTCCTGATCCAATGAACCCACAAAGGCTTGATGTTCTTCTGGATAGTGAGCTAGGGAGCACACGCCACTGGGTGGGTGAGCTACTGCCTCTGCATTGAAGTAGACTCTGGTGTTGTTCCAGTTTGAAGCCGGCTTCTTGATCCTAGTACTTCTCCTAAGTACTGGCTGATCATTTTCATTCTGAGTGCCTTCTCCACCTTCCAAGTTCTGATTCTGATCCTCTACTTCCTCCTCTTGGTCATGGTGCTCTTCTTGATCATGAACTTCCTCAGATACAGGTGGTTCACCCTGATTTCCCCCCTCAGGATCAAGGGGCAGCTTCTTGGATCTCAACTTCATCTGTAGTTGTCTCGGTTTGCTCTTCAGACCGGCTTGATCCTCCCACATTATCTGATCCTGCTTGTCCGGCTCTTCCATAGGTAAGCTGACCCCAAGTCTCCTCATGACTTGTCTAAGATTGGCTGCTCTATCTGATGCGGATTGAGACAAGTTCTCCAGCTCATTCCAATCCTTGTTGTTGTAGTACCCTCTGGTTTCTACAAACTTCACATCTCTAGATACCAAGACTCTCCTAGTCTCTGGTTCATAGCACTTATAGCCCTTCTGGTTTGGTGAATACCCAATGAACATAGCTCTTGTGCTCTTAGCCTCCAGTTTGTTCCTCAGTTCTCCTGGTTTCAAAACAAAACACAGGCACCCAAACACACGCATATGATCAATAGATGGTTTAGCTTTGTTCAATACCTCAAATGGAGAGGAGTCTTTTAGAACTCTGGTAGGAATGCGGTTGATCAGGTAGCATGCAGTTAGGACCGCATCACCCCAAAAACTCTTTGGGACACTAGTATGGAACATCATGCTCCTAGTGACCTCCATGAGATGCCTGTTCTTCCTCTCGGCCACACCATTTTGTTGGGGAGTGTATGGACAGCTGGTTTGATGGATCACACCTCGTTTGGCTAGATGGGCTTTGAATGCATTGCTGGTGTACTCTCCTCCATTATCTGATCTCAAAATCTTAACTTTGGCATTATAATGGTTAGAGACATATGTTTCAAAGTTTATAAATGCATCTAAGACCCTATCCTTTGATTGTAAGAGAGTGATCCATGTGTACTTGGATTTCTCATCAATAAAGGTCACAAAATACTTGTGATGTTCTCTAGAAAGACATGGAGCTGTCCATACATCCGAGTGAATTAAATCAAAGCAGTGTTCATAGATTGTACTAGACTTGGGAAATACAGTTTTGCAATGTTTTCCTAAGATACAAGCTTCACAATCTTGTTGGAATGAAATACTAGGCAACATGATGTTCAAGGCACGAGAATGAGGATGTCCTAATCTAGCATGCCACATTACATCTTTAGGGAAATTAAAACTTGAATTGAAAGCAACAGATAGATCGGATGCAAGCTTAGTGTCTTCTAGCAAGTACAGGTTTCCCTTGCTTACACCTTTGCCAAGCAACCTACATGAGTCAATATCCTGAAAGTAGACATCATCAGGCGTAAATATAACATTGCAATTCAAGTCATTGGTCACCCTTTTCACAGATAATAGATTAGAAGTGAAACTAGGCATGTAGAAGGCTTTGGATTCTTTCTCAAATAATTTAAGTTCCCCTATGCCTTTAATTGGAACCTTGTTACCATCAGCTATCATAACATTTCCTACTGCAGGAGTGATATTTTTAATCAAGTTTAAATCACTAATCATGTGATGAGAGGCTCCTGAGTCTATGACTAAGGGTTTAACTCTATCAGATTCATGAGCAACTTGAAATGCCGTGAATAAACTCCTAGGCAATTGATATGATGCACTAAGAGAGGAACCAAGAGTTTTACCAGACTCCTTGAGAGCTTTGATGAGTGCCTCAATGTCAGATTTCTTGATGGACTCATCCTGGTTTCCCTTGCCCTCATGAGTGCGGTAGGCCGTGGAAGCTTCTCCTACATCACCTGAGTAGTTTGCTCGACCATCAGTCTTGAACTTAGCCGGTTTGAGGTGTGGGTGAAGTATCCAGCACTTGTCCTTGCCGTGACCCTTCCTCTTGCAATGATCACACACCCACACTTTTCTTTCTTTTCCTCCGGCTTGTAGTACCCTTGTTGGCTACTCCGGCAGGTTTGCTCTCGGCTCCTTCAGCTTGATTGGCCATCACTAGCTCCCCCTTTCTCTTAAAGAGACCCACTGAGCCGTGCTCCTTCTGAATCTCAGCACACACTTCATCTAGAGATGGAAGCTCCTTGTTCCTCAGTATGTGCCTAATAAGGTCATCATACGGGATTGAGAGTGAGCAGCAAGGCAAAGACCTTATCTTGCTCCCTTCTTTCATGTAGAACATCCGGATCAATTGTTGCGGGTCTGAGCATCTCTAGTTCAGCCCATAGAGACCGGAACTTCCCAAAATGAGCATCAAAGTCTGTGTCCCTTGACTTAGAGAGTTGATTGCTCCTTTTACTTCATACACCTTGCTGATGTTGGATTTGTTGGCATACACCTTCTTGAGAGTATCCCACAGCTCCTTGGAAGTTTCACAGAATGCATAAGCCTCTTGGAGAGAAGGGGCGAGGCTATTCTGGATGATAGACAACACCATGAGGTCCTCCTGACCTTTCTCTTCTCCCCAGCATCCGCAACCACCACTTCTTTGCCATCCTCTCCTAGAACAGTCTTCTTGGTGGGGCGGCCTTCTTCAACAATCTCCCAAAGGCCTCTGCCTCCGAGAGCTGTTTTGGCAAGTCTTGCCCATGTCAGGTAGTTAGGACCCTTGAGAGTAACTGGTATCATCACCATCTTTGGGTTCTCGGAGGTATCCATCAAGAGAGAAAGAGGAACGAAAGTTTTGGATGAACTTTGCTATTTTTGGCAAATTCTGGAAATGAGATTGAAAGACACCTCAAGAACAGGATGAACTTTGCCAAAAATAGAAATAAAACACAGAGAGTTCGCGGAAGAAAAAGAGATTTAGGTCTCAAGAGCACAGCTGGCTCTGATACCATGAGAGTTTTAGAAGATTAAGGAGAGATTAAGAGAGAAGAGTAAGAGATGGAGAGAGTTTCCGTGAGAGTGTGACAAAGAGAATAGAAGGAGAATAAGTTTCCTTACTTGATTTGTTACACATGACAGGGTATTTAAAGACATACAAGAATGCATAAACAATGAGAAGATAGTACAAGGGAAAGAATAAACAAAGAGGAGGCAGATCCGCGGATGGCTCGTTCAGCAAGAGGGATAGTGACAGCTCCCAACGGTCAGCTCCCTCTCTCTTCTCTTAGACACACCCGTGACTCCTCCACTCACTTCTCTTCAACGGATACATGTCGACATTCCACTCACTAGGAGATCTTTTAATCACTTGACCGAGTTGGTTAACTCATGACTTGCTTCCTTTCCTTGCAAGTCACTCTTAGGTTGTACGGACAGCCTTGTTCTCCAAGTTCCTATCTTCTTGCTTTATTCTTCATGTCAACACTAACCATCACTAGGCCAGACATCTGTTTTGCTGTGAACCAAGTGAGTCAGCATATGCAAGCTCCAAGAGAGCATCACTGGCGCATGGTAGAAAGAGTTCTCATGTATCTGAATGGAACTCAAGGGCTTGGTATATGGATGGGTTGTAACGGGAGTACTGAAGCAGTGGGATATTGTGATGCAGATTGGGCTGGAGACAGAACAGATAGAAGATCTACAACCGGCTATTGCACATTCATTGGTGGAAACATGGTTACTTGGAAGAGTAAGAAGCAGAAGGTGGTGTCATGCTCAAGTGCCGAGGCTGAGTATAGAGCAATGCTAAAGCTCACAAATGAGTTGGTATGGATTAAAGGAATACTGAAGCACTTGGAGATTGAGCAAGCAACACCAATGACCATGCACTGTGACAATCAAGCAGCCATTCACATAGCCACAAACTCGGTGTTCCATGAAAGAACTAAAGCACATTGAAGTGGACTGTCATAAAGTGAGGCAGATGATAGTCTTGGGAGTAATACTGCCGTGCTACACAAGGAGTGAGGATCAGTTGGCAGATGTATTCACTAAGGCGGCTAGGCAAAAGACAATGGAGTCAATTCACATAAGGTTGGGACTCCTTGATCTTTCGCCTAAGGGCTGATCTATACACTCTCCTGATCATGAGTCCTTACTCTTTTTCCCTCATCAGAGTTTTGTCCCATGGGTTTTCTTTGATGAGGTTTTTAATGAGGAGGAGCTCATGATCCTTCCAAGCTTGACTTGTTCCACATGGTCAAGCTTGAGGGGGAGTGTTGAGATGAGCTGAGGAATATGAGGAGAGTTGTTCAGGGTTGAAGAGGTTGTGATGTGGAGAAGAGGAGAAGGATTGGCCTTAGGGAAAACCGTCCGTACCGGTCCGTACAGGTCCGTACCATGGCCGTACGGCCGTACAGACGGTATCGACCAAGCGGTAAAGAAATGTTACGAGAAGAAGTTCACGGTCTGATCATGTTTTTGCCTTGACCAAAGAAGGCATATGACCGTTTATGGATAGAGGAAGAGCGTCTCTACAGGCTGGCACAGGCTGGAAGGATAAGGTTCACTTTTAGCATAGTGACCACGCGTGTGGAGAGGCTCATTGGTCCGGTTCAAATTAAAGGCTCCCTTAGACTTGACCTCACATGCTTAGTCTCTTCTTAAACCCTAGTATCACCTCCTATATATTGTAAACACTCTCTCATTAATGAGATTATGCGAGTTATGTTACTCTCTTTCTAGTCTCTCTCTCTTGTTCATCATGGATCATACTTAATCTCCCCATTTCTCTCACAATCTCTTCTAAACTTCTCTTAATCTCTTACCAAATCTCTCTTAATCTCTCAATACCTATTCTACTCTCTAATCTCATAAGTATCCTATCAACCATCTTCCAATGATGAACCTTTGGTGCCTGCATATGCTGGCTCACTTGATTCAATGCAAAGCATATATCAGGTCTTGTAATCGTCAAGTAGATCAGCTTTCCAACCATCCTCCTATACAGCTTAGCATCCTCAAACAATTGGTTCTCTTCAACCTCCCCTCACGCAAGACCTTATACCCCTCCTCAAGAGGTGTCTTAGCTATCTTTCCTCCAAGTACATCAGTTTCCTTCAAGCATATCCATTGTATACTTCCTTGAGACATGAACAAACCCTCCGTTGATCTGCATATCTCAATCCCCAAGAAATACTTCATCTCTCCCAAGTCTTTGATATCAATACTGACCTGAGAAACTCTTAATAGCTTTAATCCCAGCCTTATCACTTCCTGTGATAATCAAATCATCCACATACACTAGAATCACAATGATCCCTGATGGTCCGACCAGTGTGAAGAGTGTGTGATCTAGTTCAGACTTCCTGAACCCTCTCCCATTGAGTGTTGTACTCAGCTTCCTGTACCAGGCTCTAGGAGATTGCTTTAACCCATATATAGCTTTCTTCAATCTCAAAACGTTTCCTGGCTTCACTAGATGCTCAAGACCAGGAGGAGGAAGCATATATACCTCATCTTCTAGCTCACCTTGCAAGAAAGCATTCTTCACATCCATCTGCACACAAATCCCACTCCAAGTTTGTTGCAATGGATAACACAATTCGAATTGTGTGAAGCTTGGCCACTGGTGCAAAAGTATCAATGTAATCTTCTCCATAAGTCTGTGTAAATCCTCTTGCAACCAGCCTGGTCTTGTGCCTATCTATCTCCCATTTGCAAGATATTTGATGGTGAAAATCCATCTGCTTGAAACTGCCTTCTTTCCTCTAGGTAACTCACTTTCATACCAAGTGTCATTCCTGATCATTGCATCCCTTTCATCTCCTACTGAATCTCTCCACACCTTGTGCTTCATAGCTTCTTCTTAAGATCTTGGTATCTCATCTCATCCAAGTTACACATAAACACCATGTGCTCTTCTGGATATTCTGCCAAAGGAACACACAGCTTGAGAAGGATGCTCCACAGCCTGAGCATTGTAGTACACTCTCGTGTTTACCCAGTTGGAAGCATCCTTCTTTATCCTTGTGCTTCTCCGCAAAACCTGAACTGTTCTTCTTCTTGTGCTTCTTGCTGCACACCTTCACTAGACTGAGCTCCACTCTCCTCTGAACCAGTAGACTGAGCCACACTCTCATCTGAACCAGTAGACTGAGCCACTCTCTCATCTGAACCAGTAGACTGTCCTTGCCCATCTCTACTAGACTGAGCACCATCCTCTTGATTATGATGACCTGAATCTTCTTGGTTTTGCTCTTGCTCACCAGATTCAGATCCATTCCCCCTCTCATGATCAAGAGAGTTGTCCTTCCAGCTTCTCCTGCCTGATTAGAAGGCTCTCTCCTTCCTTGTTCCTGATCCGGGATAAACTATCCCTAGCTTCTCCAACAACACACTCTCAGTATTGTTGCCTTATTAGAGGGAGCTTGAGATAAATCCTTCAGATCCTCCCACTTCTTTTCTTCATAATACCCTTTTGTCTCAACAAACTTCACCTCTCTAGATAACAACACTCTCCTTGCATCAGGATCATAGCACTTGTACCCCTTCTGAGTTATTGAATATCCAATAAACATTGCCTTAGTGCTCTTTGCCTCCAGTTTGTTTCTCTGCTCTCCTGGAACCATGACATAGCACACACACCCAAAAACTCTTAGGTGATCAATGTGTGGCCTGTTCTTGTTCAACACTTCAAATGGAGACAGATTCTTCAATATCTTGGTTGGTACCCGGTTGATGAGATAGCAAGCAGTCTGCACAGCATCACTCCAAAAGCGTTTTGGTACATTTGCATGAAACATCATCGATCTAGCAACTTCCATCAAGTGCCTGTTCTTCCTCTCAGCTACACCATTCTGCTGTGGTGTATAAGGGCAGCTAGTCTGATGTACAATCCCATGCTTGGCTAGATGACTCCTGAAGGCATTGCTGATGTATTCACCTCCATTATCTGATCTTAGTACCTTCACAGTAGCATTGTATTGATTAGTAACATATGCTTGGAAGTTTAAAAAGCTTCTAGCACCCTATCTTTGGATGGAAGCAAGGTGAGCCATGTATACTTAGACTTCTCATCAATGAATGTCACAAAGTACTTCTGGCTATCCCTAGACACACAAGGAGCTGTCCACACATCCGAGTGCACAAGATCAAAACAATGCTCATAGGTAGTCTCTGATGTTGGGAAAACAGTCCTACAATGCTTTCCTAATATGCATGCTTCACAGTTTAAGTGATTAAATGACATATTAGGCATGATCAATTCAATTGCACGAGCATGAGGATGTCCCAACCTAGCATGCCAAGTCATACTATCAACCCTATCAACAGCACTACTCAAGCATACAGAATCAAAGGGTTTAGAATTCTTAGCCATTTGAAGATGGTATAGCTGATTCTTGCTGTCTCCTCTGCCAATGACTCTCCCAGTCTTCAAATCTTGAAACTCAACTTCATCAGGTCTGAATACTACTTGACAATCAAGATCAATGGTAGCTTTCTTCACAGATAATAGATTTGAAGTGAACTGAGGCATGTAGAAGGCAGCCGTGTCCTTCTCAACAGTTTGAGCTTTCCCACTCCTTCTATTGGGATCATAGCACCATAGCTATCATAACACTCCCGTTGCAGCCTTGATCTCACTTATAAGCCTCCTATCACTGATCATATGATGACTTGCTCCAGAATCAATCACAATGGTTTTAGAAGCTCCGGATTGTATAGCATGCTTCTTGCTGCTGCTAAGGCTTGTACATGTTCCATGAACACTCTCCATTCCTTCCTGGTGATGCGATCATCAGCTCCACTCCTTTTCTCCTGCTCTTTTAACACCCCACTGTCTTCTACTGATTCCCCATGTAGGCTGAGTAAGAACACTCTCCCACAACTCTCTTCCTACCCTTTTCTATTTTGATATAAGCTTTGGATAGCATTCTGCACCTCCTCCTCTTCTGGAAGCCCTCACTCCTACTCCCCGGTTAGCCTCCATGAGCCCTCACTCCTACTCATGGTTTAGCTTCTGGAAGCTCTCACTCCTACTCCCAGTTGGCTTCCATGAGCTCTCACTCCTACTCATGGTTAGCCTCTCATCATCCTCATTATCTCATACGCCCTTCTTATAAGCACACAGATCTCTTCCATTTCCGGAAGCTGTCCCTTCTTAGAAACCATCTCCACCAGCCACCCATATGATTGTTGAACTGAAGAGAAGATGGAGCTTGTACAATGATAGGGCAAGCTCTAGAAGATGTCCAGAAGAGTTCAATCAAGCTTCAGAAGTGTTCTGAAGTAGTTATCTTGTGAAGATAAGTCCAGGAGGGACTTAGACTGATCAGAAGAAGGAGGAAGAGTATTGGGCATAAATAGGGCGAGTGGTACGGACAGGAGATCCGTACCATCGACCGTACGACCACACCTCTCGACCACACATCCCGGGAAACTCCACCAGAAGCTGTGCAAACTTAGGGCGTTGTTTCCAAGAGCAATCAGACGACCTTATCTTCTTTGTGACTGTTGGAAAGCAAGGGAAAGGAGAGAGGGCGTGGTCCAAGGACAGCCTGTCATGAGATGTAAAGGGAAAGCAAGTTGGACCATGAATCTAGACACATATGTGAGTAAAGGTTCATGGGAGCCTTAGCATAACCAATCAGGCAGCAGCTCCTCTCCACCAATCAGCTACCATCTCGTGCTCCCTTTGACCAGAAACAAGACTACATCCAAGCCATCCATTTCTCAAGTCATTTCTATCCATTAGATTAAGGGGTTTATGATTGCAAAGTGTAAAAGCCTATATAAGGCATTGTTGTGAACGTTTTGTAACTCCTAAGGGAGTAAGGGGATTTCCCCTCTCCACTTCATAAATGATAAACTTGTTCTTGAATCTCAAACCTAATCTCTAATCTCTTATTCTCCTAATCTCTCAGTCTCTTAATCTTTGTTCCTAAGTCTCTTATTCTCTCATAAACACTCTCATCAATCTCTCTTCATAAATCACCTAGAACAAGCTCTCATCTTTCTCCATTGGAGTATTCACGCACACATACAACAAGAGAAGAGAACTCTACAAATCTCATATGGTATCAGAGCCAGG
>NW_022610476.1:0-86681 GCF_000309985.2 Brassica rapa
TTTTGATACATAAAATGGTGGGGAAACACCAGGATGTGAATAAATCTCATAGGAGTTGGGGACGAATGAAGAAGTTATCCCACTTTCAAATCAGGTGATTCCAGTTCCAGTTTGGGAATAGGACAGCTTATTCGTCGTTCCAATCAAACCTGATGATACTTTGTAAGAAGCTTGATTTGACATAAATTGTGGAGAAACACCAGGAAGTTGAATAAATCTCATAGGAGTTGGGTAAAGAAGTTTATCCCACTTCTAATCAGGTGATTCCAGTTTCCCAGTTTGGGAATAGGACAGGTTCTCGTCGTTCCAATCAAACCAGGATGAATCATTTGGAAGAAGCTTGATTTGGATACATAAAGTGTTGGAAAACACCAGGAAGTTGAATAATCTCATAAGAGTTGGGATGAAGAAGTTATCCCACTTTCAAATCAGGTGATCCAAGTTCCCAGTTTGGGAATAGGACAGCTTCTTCGTCGTTCCAATCAAACCAGGATGAATCACTTTGTAAAAGCTTGATTTGATACATAAAGGTGGGTGGAAACACCAGGATGTTGAATAAATCTCATAGGAGTTGGGATGAAGAAGTTATCCCACTTCAAATCAGGTGATTCCAGTTTTCCCAGTTTGGGAATAGGACAGCTTCTTCGTCGTTCCAATCAAACCAGATGAATCACTTTGTAGAAGCTTGATTTGGATACATAAATGGTGGAGAATCACCAGGAAGTTGAATAAATCTCATAGGAGTTGGGATGAAGAAGTTATCCCACTTTCTAATCAGGTGATTCCAGTTTCCCAGTTTGGGAATAGGACAGCTTCTTCGTCGTTCCAATCAAACCAGGATGAATCACTTTGTAAGAAGCTTGATTTGGATACATAAAGTGTTGGAGAATCACCAGGAAGTTGAATAAATCTCATAGGAGTTGGGATGAAGAAGTTATCCCACTTTCAAATCAGGTGATTCCAGTTTCCCAGTTTGGGAATAGGACAGCTTCTTCGTCGTTCCAATCAAACCAGGATGAATCACTTTGTAAGAAGCTTGATTTGGATACATAAATGGTGGGAAACACCAGGATGTTGAATAAATCTCATAGGAGTTGGGATGAAGAAGTTATCCCACTTTCAAATCAGGTGATTCCAGTTTCCCAGTTTGGGAATAGGACAGCTTCTTCGTCGTTCCAATCAAACCAGGATGAATCACTTTGTAAGAAGCTTGATTTGGATACATAAAGTGGTGGAGAATCACCAGGAAGTTGAATAAATCTCATAGGAGTTGGGATGAAGAAGTTATCCCACTTTCTAATCAGGTGATTCCAGTTTCCCAGTTTGGGAATAGGACAGCTTCTTCGTCGTTCCAATCAAACCAGGATGAATCACTTTGTAAGAAGCTTGATTTGGATACATAAAGTGTTGGAGAATCACCAGGAAGTTGAATAAATCTCATAGGAGTTGGGATGAAGAAGTTATCCCACTTTCAAATCAGGTGATTCCAGTTTCCCAGTTTGGGAATAGGACAGCTTCTTCGTCGTTCCAATCAAACCAGGATGAATCACTTTGTAAGAAGCTTGATTTTGATACATAAAATGGTGGAGAAACACCAGGAAGTTGAATAAATCTCATAGGAGTTGGGATGAAGAAGTTATCCCACTTTCAATCAGGTGATTCCAGTTTCCCAGTTTGGGAATAGGACAGCTTCTTCGTCGTTCCAATCAAACCAGGATGAATCACTTTGTAAGAAGCTCGATTTGGATACATAAAATGGTGGAGAATCACCAGGAAGTTGAATAAATCTCATAGGAGCTGGGATGAAGAAGTTATCCCACATTCAAACTAGGTGATTCCAATTTCCCAGTTCGGGAATAGGACAGTTTCTTCGTCGTTGCAATCAAACCACGATGAATCACTTTTTAAGAAACTTGATTTGGATACATAAAGTTGCCGAGAATCACCAGGAAGTTGAATAAATCTCATAAGAGCTGGGATGAAGAAGTTATGCCACTTTCAAATCAGGTGATTCCAGTTTCCCAGTTTGGGAACAAGACAGCTTCTTCGTCGTTCCAATCAAACCAGGATGAATCACTTTGTAAGAAGCTTGATTTGGATACATAAAATGGTGGAGAATCACCAGGAAGTTGAATAAATCTCATAGGAGTTGGGATGAAGAAGTTATCCCACTTTCAAATCAGGTGATTCCAGTTTCCCAGTTTGGGAATAGGACAGCTTCTTCGTCGTTCCAATCAAACCAGGATGAATCACTTTGTAAGAAGCTTGATTTGGATACATAAAATGGTGGAGAATCACCAGGAAGTTGAATAAATCTCATAGGAGTTGGGATGAAGAAGTTATCCCACTTTCTAATCAGGTGATTCCAGTTTCCCAGTTTGGGAATAGGACAGCTTCTTCGTCGTTCCAATCAAACCAGGATGAATCACTTTGTAAGAAGCTTGATTTGGATACATAAAGGTGGAGAATCACCAGGAAGTTGAATAAATCTCATAGGAGTTGGGATGAAGAAGTTATCCCACTTTCAAATCAGGTGATTCCAGTTTCCCAGTTTGGGAATAGGACAGCTTCTTCGTCGTTCCAATCAAACCAGGATGAATCACTTTGTAAGAAGCTTGATTTGGATACATAAAATGGTGGGGAAACACCAGGAAGTTGAATAAATCTCATAGGAGTTGGGATGAAGAAGTTATCCCACTTTCTAATCAGGTGATTCCAGTTTCCCAGTTTGGGAATAGGACAGCTTCTTCGTCGTTCCAATCAAACCAGGATGAATCACTTTGTAAGAAGCTTGATTTGGATACATAAAGTGTTGGAGAATCACCAGGAAGTTGAATAAATCTCATAGGAGTTGGGATGAAGAAGTTATCCCACTTTCAAATCAGGTGATTCCAGTTTCCCAGTTTGGGAATAGGACAGCTTCTTCGTCGTTCCAATCAAACCAGGATGAATCACTTTGTAAGAAGCTTGATTTGGATACATAAAATGGTGGAGAAACACCAGGAAGTTGAATAAATCTCATAGGAGTTGGGATGAAGAAGTTATCCCACTTTCAAATCAGGTGATTCCAGTTTCCCAGTTTGGGAATAGGACAGCTTCTTCGTCGTTCCAATCAAACCAGGATGAATCACTTTGTAAGAAGCTTGATTTGATACATAAATGTGGAGAAACACCAGGAAGTTGAATAAATCTCATAGGAGTTGGGATGAAGAAGTTATCCCACTTTCAAATCAGGTGATCCAGTTTCCCAGTTTGGGAATAGGACAGCTTCTTCGTCGTTCCAATCAAACCAGATGAATCACTTTGTAAGAAGCTTGATTTGATACATAAATGGTGGGAAACACCAGGAAGTTGAATAAATCTCATAGGAGTTGGGATGAAGAAGTTATCCCACTTTCTAATCAGGTGATTCCAGTTTCCCAGTTTGGGAATAGGACAGCTTCTTCGTCGTTCCAATCAAACCAGGATGAATCACTTTGTAAGAAGCTTGATTTGGATACATAAAGTGTTGGAGAATCACCAGGAAGTTGAATAAATCTCATAGGAGTTGGGATGAAGAAGTTATCCCACTTTCAAATCAGGTGATTCCAGTTTCCCAGTTTGGGAATAGGACAGCTTCTTCGTCGTTCCAATCAAACCAGGATGAATCACTTTGTAAGAAGCTTGATTTGATACATAAAATGGTGGAGAAACACCAGGAAGTTGAATAAATCTCATAGGAGTTGGGATGAAGAAGTTATCCCACTTTAAATCAGGTGATTCCAGTTTCCCAGTTTGGGAATAGGACAGCTTCTTCGTCGTTCCAATCAAACCAGGATGAATCACTTTGTAAGAAGCTTGATTTTGATACATAAAATGGTGGAGAAACACCAGGAAGTTGAATAAATCTCATAGGAGTTGGGATGAAGAAGTTATCCCACTTTCTAATCAGGTGATTCCAGTTTCCCAGTTTGGGAATAGGACAGCTTCTCCGTCGTTCCAATCAAACCAGGATGAATCACTTTGTAAGAAGCTTGATTTGGATACATAAAGTGTTGGAGAATCACCAGGAAGTTGAATAAATCTCATAGGAGTTGGGATGAAGAAGTTATCCCATTTTCAAATCTCCAGTTTCCCAGTTTGGGAATAGGACAGCTTCTTCGTCGTTCCAATCAAACCAGGATGAATCACTTTGTAAGAAGCTTGATTTGGATACATAAAGTGTTGGGGAAACGCCAGGAAGTTGAATAAATCTCATAGGAGTTGGGATGAAGAAGTTATCCCACTTTCTAATCAGGTGATTCCAGTTTCCCAGTTTGGGAATAGGACAGCTTCTTCGTCGTTCCAATCAAACCAGGATGAATCACTTTGTAAGAAGCTTGATTTTGATACATAAAATGGTGGAGAATCACCAGGAAGTTGAATAAATCTCATAGGAGTTGGGATGAAGAAGTTATCCCACTTTCTAATCAGGTGATTCCAGTTTCCCAGTTTGGGAATAGGACAGCTTCTTCGTCGTTCCAATCAAACCAGGATGAATCACTTTGTAAGAAGCTTTATTTGGATACATAAAGTGTTGGAGAAACACCAGGAAGTTGAATAAATCTCATAGGAGTTAGGATGAAGAAGTAATCCCACTTTCAAATCAGGTGATTCCAGTTTCCCAGTTTGGGAATAGGACAGCTTCTCCGTCGGTCCAATCAAACCAGGATGAATCACTTTGTAAGAAGCTTGATTTGATACATAAAATGGTGGGGAAACACCAGGAAGTTGAATAAATCTCATAGGAGTTGGGATGAAGAAGTTATCCCACTTTCTAATCAGGTGATTCCAGTTTCCCAGTTTGGGAATAGGACAGGTTCTTCGTCGTTCCAATCAAACCAGGATGAATCACTTTGTAAGAAGCTTGATTTGGATACATAAAGTGTTGGAGAATCACCAGGAAGTTGAATAAATCTCATAGGAGTTGGGATGAAGAAGTTATCCCACTTTCAAATCAGGTGATTCCAGTTTCCCAGTTTGGGAATAGGACAGCTTCTTCGTCGTTCCAATCAAACCAGGATGAGTCACTTTGTAAGAAGCTTGATTTTGATACATAAAATGGTGGGGAAACACCAGGATGTTGAATAAATCTCATAGGAGTTGGGATGAAGAAGTTATCCCACTTTCAAATCAGGTGATTCCAGTTTCCCAGTTTGGGAATAGGACAGCTTATTCGTCGTTCCAATCAAACCATGATGAATCACTTTGTAAGAAGCTTGATTTTGATACATAAAATGGTGGAGAAACACCAGGAAGTTGAATAAATCTCATAGGAGTTGGGATGAAGAAGTTATCCCACTTTCTAATCAGGTGATTCCAGTTTCCCAGTTTGGGAATAGGACAGGTTCTTCGTCGTTCCAATCAAACCAGGATGAATCACTTTGTAAGAAGCTTGATTTAGATACATAAAGTGTTGGACAAACACCAGGAAGTTGAATAAATCTCATAGGAGTTGGGATGAAGAAGTTATCCCACTTTCAAATAAGGTGATCCCAGTTTCCCAGTTTGGGAATAGGACAGCTTCTTCGTTGTTCCAATCAAACCAGGATGAATCACTTTGTAAGAAGCTTGATTTGGATACATAAAGTGTTGGAGAATCACCAGGAAGTTGAATAAATCTCATAGGAGTTGGGATTAAGAAGTTATCCCACTTTCTAATCAGGTGATTCCAGTTTCCCAGTTTGGGAATAGGACAGCTTCTTCGTCGTTCCAATCAAACCAGGATGAATCACTTTGTAAGAAGCTTGATTTGGATACATAAAGTGTTGGAGAATCACCAGGAAGTTGAATAAATCTCATAGGAGTTGGGATGAAGAAGTTATCCCACTTTCAAATCAGGTGATTCCAGTTTCCCAGTTTGGGAATAGGACAGCTTCTTCGTCGTTCCAATCAAACCATGATGCATCACTTTGTAAGAAGATTGATTTGGATACATCAAGTGGTGGAGAATCTCCAGGAAGTTGAATAAATCTCATAGGAGTTAGGATGAAGAAGTTATCCCACTTTCAAATAAGGTGAATCCAGTTTCCCAGTTTGGAAACAGGGCAGCTTCTTCGTCGTTCCAATCAAACCAGGATGAATCACTTTGTGAAAAGCTTGATTTTGATACATAAAATGGTGGAGAAACACCAGGAAGTTGAATAAATCTCATAGGAGTTGGGATGAAGAAGTTATCCCACTTTCTAATCATGTGATTCCAGTTTCCCAGTTTGGGAATAGGACAGCTTCTTCGTCGTTCCAATCAAACCAGGATGAATCACTTTGTAAGAAGCTTGATTTGGATACATAAAGGTTGGAGAATCACCAGGAAGTTGAATAAATCTCATAGGAGTTGGGATGAAGAAGTTATCCCACTTTCAAATCAGGTGATTCCAGTTTCCCAGTTTGGGAATAGGACAGCTTCTTCGTCGTTCCAATCAAACCAGGATGAATCATTTTGTAAGAAGCTTGATTTGGATACATAAAATGGTGGAGAAACACCAGGAAGTTGAATAAATCTCATAGGAGTTGGGATGAAGAAGTTATCCCACTTTCTAAACAGGTGATTCCAGTTTCCCAGTTTGGGAATAGGACAGCTTCTCCGTCGTTCCAATCAAACCAGGATGAATCACTTTGTAAGATACTTGATTTGGGTACATTAAGTGTTGGAGAATCACCAGGAAGTTGAATAAATCTCATAGGAGTTGGGATAAAGAAGTTATCCCACTTTCTAATCAGGTGATTCCAGTTTACCAGTTTGGGAATAGGACAGCTTCTTCGGTCAAACCAGGATGAATCACTTTGTAAGAAGCTTGATTTTCATACATAAATGGTGGGGAAACACCAGGAAGTTGAATAAATCTCATAGGAGTTGGGATTAAGAAGTTATCCCACATTCAAATCAGGTGATTCCAGTTTCCCTGTTTGGGAATTGGACAGCTTCTTCGTCGTTCCAATCAAACCAGGATGAATCACTTTGTAAGAAGCTTGATTTTGATACATAAAATGGTTGAGAATCACCAGGAAGTTGAATAAATCTCATAGGAGTTGGGATGAAGAAGTTATCCCACTTTCTAATCAGGTGATTCCAGTTTACCAGTTTGGGAATAGGACAGCTTCTCCGTCGTTCCAATCAAACCAGGATGAATCACTTTGTAAGAAGCTTGATTTGGATACATAAAGTGTTGGAGAATCACCAGGAAGTTGAATAAATCTCATAGGAGTTGGGATGAAGAAGTTATCCCACTTTCAAATCAGGTGATTCCAGTTTCCCAGTTTGGGAATAGAACAGCTTCTTCGTCGTTCCAATCAAACCAGGATGAATCACTTTGTAAGAAGCTTGATTTTGATACATAAAATGGTGGGAAAACACCAGGAAGTTGAATAAATCTCATAGGAATTGGGATGAAGAAGTTATCCCACTTTCTAATCAGGTGATTCCAGTTTCCGAGTTTGGGAATAGGACAGCTTCTTCGGCGTTCCAATCAAACCAGGATGAATCACTTTGTAAGAAGCTTGATTTGGATACATAAAGTGTTGGAGAATCACCAGGAAGTTGAATAAATCTAATAGGAGTTGGGATGAAGAAGTTATCCCACTTTCAAATCAGGTGATTCCAGTTTCCCAGTTTGGGAATAGGACAGCTTCTTCGTCGTTCCAATCAAACCAGGATGAATCACTTTGTAAGAAGCTTGATTTTGATACATAAAATGGTGGGGAAACACCAGGAAGTTGAATAAATCTCATAGGAGTTGGGATGAAGAAGTTATCCCACTTTCAAATCAGGTGATTCCAGTTTCCCAGTTTGGGAATAGGACAGCTTCTTCGTCGTTCCAATCAAACCAGGATGAATCACTTTGTAAGAAGCTTGATTTTGATACATAAAATGGTGGGGAAACACCAGGATGTTGAATAAATCTCATAGGAGTTGGGATGAAGAAGTTATCCCACTTTCAAATCAGGTGATTCCAGTTTCCCAGTTTGGGAATAGGACAGCTTCTTCGTCGTTCCAATCAAACCAGGATGAATCACTTTGTAAGAAGCTTGATTTTGATACATAAAATGGTGGGGAAACACCAGGAAGTTGAATAAATCTCATAGGAGTTGGGATGAAGAAGTTATCCCACTTTCTAATCAGGTGATTCCAGTTTCCCAGTTTGGGAATAGGACAGCTTCTCCGTCGTTCCAATCAAACCAGGATGAATCACTTTGTAAGAAGCTTGATTTGGATACATAAAGTGTTGGAGAATCACCAGGAAGTTGAATAAATCTCATAGGAGTTGGGATGAAGAAGTTATCCCACTTTCAAATCAGGTGATTCCAGTTTCCCAGTTTGGGAATCGGACAGCTTCTTCGTCGTTCCAATCAAACCAGGATGAGTCACTTTGTAAGAAGCTTGATTTTGATACATAAAAAGGTGGAGAAACACCAGGAAGTTGAATAAATCTCATAGGAGTTGGGATGAAGAAGTTATCCCACTTTTAAATCAGGTGATTCCAGTTTCCCAGTTTGGGAATAGGACAGCTTCTTCGTCGTTCCAATCAAACCATGATGAATCACTTTGTAAGAAGCTTGATTTTGATACATAAAATGGTGGAGAAACACCAGGAAGTTGAATAAATCTCATAGGAGTTGGGATGAAGAAGTTATCCCACTTTCTAATCAGGTGATTCCAGTTTCCCAGTTTGGGAATAGGACAGCTTCTCCGTCGTTCCAATCAAACCAGGATGAATCACTTTGTAAGATACTTGATTTGGATACATAAAGTGTTGGAGAATCACCAGGAAATTGAATAAATCTTATAGGAGTTGGGATGAAGAAGTTATCCCACTTTCAAATCAGGTGATCCAGTTTCCCAGTTTGGGAATAGGACAGCTTCTTCGTCGTTCCAATCAAACCAGATGAATCACTTTGTAAGAAGCTTGATTTGATACATAAAATGGTGGGGAAACACCAGGATGTTGAATACATCTCATAGGAGTTGGGATGAAGAAGTTATCCCACTTTCAAATCAGGTGATTCCAGTTTCCCAGTTTGGGAATAGGACAGCTTCTTCGTCGTTCCAATCAAACCAGGATGAATCACTTTGTAAGAAGCTTGATTTTGATACATAAAATGGTGGAGAATCACCAGGAAGTTGAATAAATCTCATAGGAGTTGGGATGAAGAAGTTATCCCACTTTCTAATCAGGTGATTCCAGTTTCCCAGTTTGGGAATAGGACAGCTTCTCCGTCGTTCCAATCAAACCAGGATGAATCACTTTGTAAGAAGCTTGATTTGGATACATAAAGTGTTGGAGAAACACCAGGAAGTTGAATAAATCTCATAGGAGTTGGGATGAAGAAGTTATCCCACTTTCAAATCAGGTGATTCCAGTTTCCCAGTTTGGGAATAGGACAGCTTCTTCGTCAATCCAATCAAACCAGGATGAATCACTTTATAAGAAGCTTGATTTTGATACATAAAATGGTGGGTAAACACCTGGAAGTTGAATAAATCTCATAGGAGTTGGGATGAAGAAGTTACCCCACTTTCTAATAAGGTGATTCCAGTTTCTCAGTTTGGGAATAGGACAGCTTCTTCGTCGTTCCAATCAAACCAGGATGTATCACTTTGTAAGAAGCTTGATTTGGATACATAAAGTGTTGGAGAAACACCAGGAAGTTGAATAAATCTCATAGGAGTTGGGATGAAGAAGTTATCCCACTTTCAAATCAGGTGATTCCAGTTTCCCAGTTTGGGAATAGGACAGCTTCTTCGTCGTTCCAATCAAACCAGGATGAGTCACTTTTTAAGAAGCTTGATTTTGATACATAAAATGGTGGGGAAACACCAGGATGTTGAATAAATCTCATAGGAGTTGGGATGAAGAAGTTATCCCACTTTCAAATCAGGTGATTCCAGTTTCCCAGTTTGGGAATAGGACAGCTTCTTCGTCGTTCCAATCAAACCATGATGAATCACTTTGTAAGAAGCTTGATTTTGATACATAAAATGGTGGAGAAACACCAGGAAGTTGAATAAATCTCATAGGAGTTGGGATGAAGAAGTTATCCCACTTTCTAATCAGGTGATTCCAGTTTCCCAGTTTGGGAATAGGACAGGTTCTTCGTCGTTCCAATCAAACCAGGATGAATCACTTTGGAAGAAGCTGTATTTGGATACATAAAGTGTTGGAGAAACACCAGGAAGTTGAATAAATCTCATAGGAGTTGGGATGAAGAAGTTATCCCACTTTCAAATCAGGTGATTCCAGTTTCCCAGTTTGGGAATAGGACAGCTTCTTCGTTGTTCCAATCAAACCAGGATGAATCACTTTGAAAGAAGCTTGATTTGGATACATAAAGTGTTGGAGAATCACCAGGAAGTTGAATAAATCTCATAGGAGTTGGGATTAAGAACTTATCCCACTTTCTAATCAGGTGATTCCAGTTTCCCAGTTTGGGAATAGGACAGCTTCTCCGTCGTTCCAATCAAACCAGGATGAATCACTTTGTAAGAAGCTTGATTTGGATACATAAAGTGTTGGAGAATCACCAGGAAGTTGAATAAATCTCATAGGAGTTGGGATGAAGAAGTTATCCCACTTTCAAATCAGGTGATTCCAGTTTCCCAGTTTGGGAATAGGACAGCTTCTTCGTCGTTCCAATCAAACCATGATGAATCACTTTGTAATAAGATTGATTTTGATACATAAAATGGTGGAGAATCACCAGGAAGTTGAATAAATCTCATAGGAGTTGGGATGAAGAAGTTATCCCACTTTCAAATCTGGTGATTCCAGTTTCCCAGTTTGGGAATAGGACAGCTTATTCGTCGTTCCAATCAAACCATGATGAATCACTTTGTAAGAAGCTTGATTTTGATACATAAAATGGTGGAGAAACACCAGGAAGTTGAATAAATCTCATAGGAGTTGGGATGAAGAAGTTATCCCACTTTCTAATCATGTGATTCCAGTTTCCCAGTTTGGGAATAGGACAACTTCTCCGTCGTTCCAATCAAACCAGGATGAATCACTTTGTAAGTTACTTGATTTGGATACATAAAGTGTTGGAGAATCACCAGGAAGTTTAATAAATCTCATAGGAGTTGGGATGAAGAAGTTATCCCACTTTCAAATCATGTGATTCCAGTTTCCCAGTTTGGGAATAGGACAGCTTCTTCGTCGTTCCAATCAAACCATGATGAATTACTTTGTAAGAAGCTTGATTTTGATACATAAAATGGTGGAGAAACACCAGGATGTTGAAAAAATCTCATAGGAGTTGGGATGAAGAAGTTATCCCACTTTCTAATCAGGTGATTCCAGTTTCCCAGTTTGGGAATAGGACAGCTTATCCGTCGTTCCAATCAAACCAGGATGAATCACTTTGTAAGAAGCTTGATTTGGATACATAAAGTGTTGGAGAATCACCAGGAAGTTGAATAAATCTCATAGGAGTTGGGATGAAGAAGTTATCCCACTTTCAAATCAGGTGATTCCAGTTTCCCAGTTTGGGAATAGGACAGCTTCTTCGTCGTTCCAATCAAACCAGGATGAATCACTTTGTAAGAAGCTTGATTTGGATACATAAAGTGTTGGAGAATCACCAGGAAGTTGAATAAATCTCATAGGAGTTGGGATGAAGAAGTTATCCCACTTTCAAATCAGGTGATTCCAGTTTCCCAGTTTGGGAATAGGACAGCTTCTTCGTCGTTCCAATCAAACCAGGATGAGTCACTTTGTAAGAAGCTTGATTTTGATACATAAAATGGTGGGGAAACACCAGGAAGTTGAATAAATCTCATAGGAGTTGGGATGAAGAAGTTATCCCACTTTCTAATCAGGTGATTCCAGTTTCCCAGTTTGGGAATAGGACAGCTTCTCCGTCGTTCCAATCAAACCAGGATGAATCACTTTGTAAGAAGCTTGATTTGGATACATAAAGTGTTGGAGAATCACCAGAAAGTTGAATAAATCTCATAGGAGTTGGGATGAAGAAGTTATCCCACTTTCAAATCAGGTGATTCCAGTTTCCCAGTTTGGGAATAGGACAGCTTCTTCGTCGTTCCAATCAAACCAGGATGAGTCACTTTGTAAGAAGCTTGATTTTGATACATAAAATGGTGGAGAAACACCAGGAAGTTGAATAAATCTCATAGGAGTTGGGATGAAGAAGTTATCCCACTTTTAAATCAGGTGATTCCAGTTTCCCAGTTTGGGAATAGGACAGCTTCTTCGTCGTTCCAATCAAACCATGATGAATCACTTTGTAAGAAGCTTGATTTTGATACATAAAATGGTGGAGAAACACCAGGAAGTTGAATAAATCTCATAGGAGTTGGGATGAAGAAGTTATCCCACTTTCTAATCAGGTGATTCCAGTTTCCCAGTTTGGGAATAGTGTAGAGATGAGGAGTGTTAAGTGAAGAATGAAGATGAGGGTTAAGTAGAATGAAGAGGAGAAAGGATAGGAAGGTTTGGGAGCTTTGAGATCAGCCAGTCCGTACAAGGCCGTACATGGCCGTACAGTCCGTACAAGATAGGATCGACCAAAGCTCAACCAAACCTTACCATAAGTTATCCGAGTTACTTAAGTGAAAGAGGAGAAGTTACCTTAGCCTTTGTGGGATGGATCAGACCGTTGAAAGGATAAGGGAGTCTTGGACAGGCTGGCACAGCTGGAAAAGCAAAAGCAAAAGGCATGAGCCAGCTAAGGAAGGCTCACACGCGCAGCTCACATCATTGGATGGTTTTGAAATGGTCATTGACTCCACATGCTTACCTTATCCTCTTGTTTACGAAAACCCTACTTATGTCTTCATATAAATATGTAACCTCACTCATTAATAAGATTAAGCAATTCATTTTGAGTCCTTCTCTTAGTCTTTAGTCTCCATGATCTCTTATTAGTCTCTTAAACTCTTTCTAGACTCTTATCTTCTCCAAATCCATTCTAATCTTTCCTAAATACTCAGATTACTCTAAACATTACTAAAAGTCATATGGTATCAGAGCCAGGTTCGTGAGAACCTGAGTTCGTGGTTGACTCTTTGAGGTTTCAAGATTGAACCTTTAAAGAGTTTGGTTGGTGTTCTTGTGTTCTTGGGAGGTTCTGGGTATTGTCCGAGTTCAAAGACGAGTTTTTAGTGTGTTGTTGAAGCTGTGAGGTTGAAGACCGAGGCAGTGTGTGTTCTTACAAGTCTTCTAACCCAAGATCCAGTTTGTGAAGTCTAGAGAAGTCATAGTTCATCATGGAGAGTGGTATGAACATGAACATGAAGGTAGCGGTTTGCTTCAAGGGAACCAACTACTTGGTGTGGTCTCGGATGGTGAGAACCACGGTGGGAAGCAAAGGGCTTTGGAAGCACATCACGCCAGGAGAAGCTCCAAAGCTCATCACCCAAGGAGAAACTGAAGGAGAAGCCGCAAGCAAAGCGGAAGAGAAGTGGCATCAGGAGGACATGTTGGTGATGTCAGTGCTGCATGCTTCACTTGAGCCGGCGATTCTAGATGCATACAGCTACTGTGAATCTGCTAAAGAGCTGTGGGATACTTTGAAGAAGGTGTATGGGAATACATCAAACCTGAGCCGTGTGTTTGAGGTGAAGCAGGCTATAAACAACTTGGTACAAGAGGATATGGAGTTCACCAAGCATCTAGGGAGGTTCAGAACACTCTGGTCCGAGCTGGAGATGTTAAGGCCAAGCACTACAGACGCAGAAGAGCTCAACAAAAGGAGAGAGCAAGACAAGGTCTTTGGGCTACTCCTCACCATGAATCCGGCTTACAATGGGCTCATCCAACACTTGCTTAGAGAAGACACACTACCTGATCTTGAAGAAGTGTGTGCAAGGATTCAGAAGGAACAAGGCTCCATTGGGTTGTTTGGGAAGAAAGGAGAGCTATCTCTTGTGAATCAAGCAACTCAAGAGGAAGGAGGGGAAGCTCCACAAGCACACAAGGCTGCGCATGGGAAGTATGATGAGAGGAGGTTCAATGGGAACTGTGATCACTGCAAGAAGCATGGCCACAAGAAGAGCCAATGCTGGATACTCCATCCCCATCTCAAGCCGGCAAAGTTTATGAAGGACAGAGAGGCAAGGGCTAATGTCTCAGATGGAGCAAGCGCAAATGGAGCAGGTACCAGCAAAGGGAAGGAGATAGATGGACGTGAAGCAGGTGATGGGAAGTCTCTTGTAGCCTACACTGGAGCCCCAAGCAACCGTGGGAACCATGATCAAGAGTATCTGAGGAAATCCGACCTGGATGCTCTCATTAAGCTCTTCAAGGAGAATGGATATTAAAAGCAGCAAGATGATTGGAAAGGGAGTGACTAAAGGAGAATTGTATTTACTTGAAGATCTTGCTCCTGTTTCTAGTTATAGCTGCTCGTTTACTTCTGTTTCTGGTTCTAGTTTAAGTAAAAATGCATTGTGGCATGCTAGATTAGGACACCCTCATAATAAGGCTTTAAAACTGATGTTGCCAGGTGTTTCCTTTGAGAATAATGATTGTGAAGCTTGCATTTTAGGCAAGCATTGTAAGACTGTCTTTACTAAATCAACTACTGTTTATGAGAAGTGTTTTGATTTGATTCATTCTGATGTTTGGACTGCTCCTTGCTTATCTAGAGACAATCAAAAGTATTATGTAACTTTCATTGATGAAAAATCCAAATACACCTGGTTAACTTTAATTCCAACCAAAGATAGGGTACTTGATGCATTTAAGAACTTTCAATCCTATGTGACTAACCATTATAATGCCAAGATAAAGATTTTCAGGTCAGATAATGGAGGAGAGTACACGGGACAAGCATTCAAGCTCCACCTATCTCAGCATGGAATTCTACATCAGACAAGCTGTCCCTATACTCCACAACAGAATGGTGTGGCTGAGAGAAAGAATAGGCATCTGATGGAAGTGGCCAGGTCCATGATGTTTCAATCCAATGTCCCTAAAAGGTTCTGGAGTGATGCGGTCACTACAGCTTGTTATCTCATCAACAGAACACCAACTCTGATTCTGCAAGGGTTATCACCATTTGAGGTATTGAACCAGTACAAGCCCTCATTGGAACATATGAAGATCTTTGGGTGTTTGTGTTTTGTGATGGTACCGGGAGAATTAAGAAACAAGCTTGAAGCTAGGAGCTCCAAGGCAATGTTTATTGGATATTCATCAAGTCAGAAAGGATACAAGTGCTATGATCCTAACACAAGGAGAGTTTTAGTATCTAGAGAAGTGAAGTTTGTGGAAGAAAAAGGATATTATGAGGAGCAGATTCAAGAAGACTTGAAAGATCTCACTTCGGATAGAGCTGCAACCTTGAGGATGATACTAGAAGGACTTGGAATCAAGATGGATCAAGAACAGCAAGAAGTGAGAGGCACTACACCAATACCGGATCATCAGACGTCCAATCTTGAGCATGAGGGGGGGAATGGAACAGAAACTCAAACTCAAAGTCATGGAGAGAGTTCTGATTCTCATGATCAAGCTGTGGAGTCAAATGATCAACAAGAAGGAGCTGAATCAAGTCAGCTAAGGGATGAAGGAGCTGAAGCAAGTCAGCCAAGAGAAGAAACATCTGAAACTAGTACACAAGAAGAAGTACAAGACATGGAGTTGCCGGCGCAAGAAGGGCCAGTGTTGAGAAGGAGTACAAGGCTGAGAAAGGATCCTTCCAGTTGGGTAAACACAAGAGTGTACTACAATGCCCAAGCTGTGAAGCATCCTACTCAGGCCGTGTGTTCTTTTGCTCAATATCCAGAAGCACATTGTGCATTCATGGTAAACTTAGATGAGAATCACATTCCAAGAAGCTATGAAGAGGCAATGGAGGATAAGGAATGGAAGGAATCAGTAGGAGCTGAGGCAGGAGCTATGATAAAGAATGATACATGGTATGAGAGTGAACTACCAAAAGGGAAGAAGGCAGTATCTAGTAGATGGATCTTCACAATTAAATACAAGGCTGATGGGCAGATTGAGAGGAAGAAGACTAGATTAGTAGCAAGAGGGTTTACTCAGACATATGGAGAGGATTACATTGAGACATTTGCACCAGTAGCCAAGTTACATACCATTAGAATTGTACTAAGCTTGGCGGTTAACCTTGGATGGGGATTGTGGCAAATGGATGTGAAGAATGCATTCTTACAAGGAGAACTTGAGGATGAAGTCTACATGTATCCTCCACCAGGTCTTGAACATCTAGTGAAGAGAGGGAATGTACTGAGGCTGAAGAAGGCTATCTATGGGTTGAAGCAATCACCAAGAGCTTGGTACAACAAGTTGAGCACAACTCTTGGTGTAGCCATGAGTAGAGACATTGGAGAGCTGAGTGAGTCTGATGAGGGAGAGCCAGACTTGAGCAGAGAAGAGCCAGACTTGAGAAGAGAAGAACCAGACTTGAGCAGAGAAGAACCAAATGAGCTAGCCAGCTTGTGGAGTGGACCAGTAACCAGATCAAGATTGAGAGCACAAGAGGAGAGGCTCCAGGAGATAGCCAAAACCGTGGGCCTTGGTTCAAGGCAAGGAGATCAAGATAAACCAGCTTGTTGGTTTAATTTAATTACTTTGTAAGGGTTTGGTTATTGGGCTTTCATTTAATTTAAACCAAAGACAATTAGGATTAGAATTAGAATTAAACCACCTTGGTTTAGTATTAGGGTTTTCGATTTTTACTTTAAGAACATGGAGGCTGCAGCTTTGTTTTCTTAACTTTCAATCTAAGAATTATTCAGTCAACGTTGTTGTCTTGTCTCTAGCTTTCTCTGTTCAGCTCTAGAACATTGATCTCACTTAAAGGAAGGAATTCCTGTGAATCCCATCTTAGACAATACAAGGTGATCTTGTGTCTTTGAGTAGCAAACCATCCTTGGCGCCAACCCACAGGCTCAGGGAGACGTTCATAGTTCAAAGGAGAGCTAGTAGCCTCTTAGAACACCCTCTATCCATCCACCTTCAAGTGATCCAGAGTTTAAGCCATACCCAGGCTGCACCAAGTGGTATCAGAGCCACTTGAAGGTTAGGGTTTGCGATTTGACTACTCAGATCATTCATTCCATCAAACACTTCTCTTATCTTTCTATCTGTTGTAAGCCAGCTGAGCCAACCCTGCAAATCAAAAAAAAAAAAGAAAAGAGATCTCTGATCCAAATCAAAAAAAAAAAAATATATATATAGCTGAAGAGTAATCCAGCTAGCTGAAGAGAAATCCAGCTCAGGGTGGTAAAGTCAGCTGGTGCCTAAATCTCTTAATACTTTCTATCTGATTCATTGGGGTTTTAGTTCTAGATCTTAAGTGTAGAACTTTGTTTTTCAACTGAACTTGTGGGAAGAGCTGAGACTTGGCGATTTGAAAACTTGAGTGAGAGAGAGATAATTTTGTTCCTGGCTTTGTGTTTTCTCTAACTATTTCAGGAACAATGAGTGAAGAGAGGCGAGATGGAAAGCAACCTGAGAGTTCAGGAGAACCGGCTGTCCAGCAAATCAACCTCAACCAAGTTCAATTTGAGGCTATGATAGCTGAGATAACCAGAAGAATGCAAAATACTTACAACCGTGCTCAACAAGCTAATGAAACTTTACCTGGTGATAATGCAGGGCAAGAGAGGGACGCGGTTGCTGCTGGAGCTCAGAGAGCACGCATTGGACCTATAAGAGGGCAACGAGTTGAGCTTAGGGGTCGTGGGATTTATGGAGAACATTATCAAGAAGAGTCAGCTGATGAAAGTGATGATGGATCTCAGGCTAGTCATCATGGTAGAAATCACAACCGCAGGCGACCAGCTACTGATAACCTAGGCAATCTCAAGCTTAGAATCCCTCCCTTCCATGGGAAGAATGATCCTGATGCTTACTTAGAGTGGGAGAAGAAGATTGAACTGGTTTTCAATTGCCAACAGTTCATCACTGAGGAGAGAAAAGTGAGACTAGCAGCTACTGAATTCTGTGGTTATGCTATCAGCTGGTGGGATCAGATTGCTACTACCAGGAGACGCAATGGAGAGCCTCAGGTAGCTTCCTGGTTTGAGATGAAAACTGTGATGAAGAAGAGATTTGTTCCTAATCACTATGGAAGAGATCTACACCAGAAGTTGAGAAGGCTTTCTCAAGGATCTAAGAGTGTAGAGGACTATCACCAGGAGATGGAAACACTCATGTTGAAAGCTGACTTAGAAGAAGAAGTAGAAGCTACTATGGCTAGATTCCAAGGAGGTCTTAACAGAGATATACAAGATAGGTTGGAGCTACAAGAGTATGAGGACATGGATGAACTGCTACATAAGGCTATTTTGATTGAGCAGCAGAACAAGAGAAAGAGCTCTACCCGGTCTTCATACACTCCTGCTTCAAAACCGGCTTACTCCAAGGAAGATAAGCCAGGGGATAAGTCCAAAGAAGGTTCTTCTTCAGTGGAGACCAAGAGAGATGACAAGGGTAAAGGAGTAGCCACACCTACTAAGACCAGGAACATTAAGTGTTTCAAGTGTCATGGTTTGGTCACTATGCTAATGAGTGCACCAACAAGAAGGTGATGACTATCTTAGCCGACGGGGAGGTGATATCTGAAGAGGAGGACGCCGGCCAAGAGTCTGATGAGGAAGGCGTGGAGTACCCTGTCCGTGGAGAGCTATTGGTCACCAGGAGACTTCTCAATGCTCAACCTAAAACCAAAGAAGATGAGCAAAGGGAAAACTTGTTTCACACCAGATGCTTGATTCAAGAAAAGGTTTGTAGCTTGATCATTGATGGAGGAAGTTGTACTAATGTAGCAAGTGCTGAGTTGGTGGAGAAGTTGGGTCTTCAGTGTTCAAGCATCCTAAGCCATATCTGTTGCAATGGATCAATGATGAGGGAGGATTAAAGATCACCAAGCAAGTGAAGGTATTGCTATCAGTGGGAAAGTACCAGGATGAGATCACTTGTGATGTAGCACCCCTGGAAGCTAGCCACATCCTTCTTGGACGTCCATGGCAGTATGATAAGAGATCAGTACATGATGGCTTTACCAACAGATACACTTTTATCCATAAGGAGAAACAAGTTACCCTGGCGCCAATGACCCCTCAGGAGGTACACCAGGATCAGATGCATCTCAAAATGAAGAGAGGAGAGTCCAAGGCCGCCAGCAAGTCCTTGCTTCTTGAAGAGACCAGCCAGGTAAGTAAACTCAACCTCTTTGCTACTGCTAAAGATATCAAAACTGCTGTGATTGAACAATCAAATTTTATACTAGTAGTTTACAAAGAATTGTTGAGCTCTACTACTAACCCTGCTCCTGAGATTCCAGAGGAGATTGAGTGTCTTTTGCAGGAGTATAGAGATGTGTTCCCAGAGGACAATCCCATAGGTCTGCCGCCTATTAGGGGAATAGAGCACCAGATTGACTTTGTACCAGGAGCTACTTTACCAAACCGTCCAGCATACAGGACCAACCCTGTGGAGACCAAGGAGCTTCAGAAACAAGTCAATGAGCTAATGGAGAAGGGACATATCAGGGAGAGTATGAGTCCTTGTGCTGTACCTGTCCTTTGGTGCCAAAAAAGATGGAAGCTGGAGGATGTGTGTGGACTGCAGAGCCATCAACAACATAACAGTTAAGTACAGGCATCCTATTCCTCGCTTAGATGATATGCTAGATGAGTTACATGGTTCATGTGTCTTCTCTAAAATTGATTTAAAGAGTGGTTACCACCAGATTAGAATGAAAGAAGGAGATGAGTGGAAAACTGCCTTTAAAACTAAGCTAGGATTGTATGAATGGCTTGTGATGCCTTTTGGGCTTACTAATGCACCTAGTACTTTCATGAGATTAATGAATCACGTCTTGAGAGCTTTGATAGGACGATTTGTAGTTGTTTACTTCGATGATATCCTGATTTACAGCAAGACTATGAAAGAACATGTTAACCACTTGAAGCAAGTTCTAGATGTGCTTAGAAAAGAAAATCTGTATGCTAACTATAAGAAGTGCTCTTTTGGCACAGATAACCTTGTCTTTTTAGGTTTTGTTGTGACTTCACAGGGCATACAGGTTGATGAGGAAAAGGTGAAAGCTATCAGGGAGTGGCCGATTCCTAAATCTATTGGAGAGGTCAGAAGTTTTCATGGACTTGCTGGCTTCTACCGGAGGTTTGTGAGAGATTTCAGTACAGTTGCAGCACCACTGACTGAAGTAGTCAAGAAGAGTGTAGGTTTCACTTGGGGACCAGCACAAGAAGAGGCATTTCAAATGCTAAAAGAGAAGTTAACAAGTGCTCCCTTACTTGCACTTCCTGACTTTTCTAAGACTTTTGAAATTGAATGTGATGCATCTGGTATTGGAATTGGAGCTGTGTTGATGCAGGATAAGAAACCCATAGCTTATTTCAGTGAGAAACTAGGAGGCGCCACCTTAAACTATCCTACCTATGACAAGGAGCTGTATGCCTTGGTGAGAGCTTTACAAGTGTGGCAACATTACTTGTGGCCTAAGGAGTTTGTGATCCATACAGATCATGAATCCCTTAAACATCTCAAAGGGCAACAGAAGCTGAACAAGAGACACGCCAGGTGGGTGGAGTTCATTGAGACCTTTCCTTATGTCATCCACTACAAGAAAGGTAAGGAGAATGTAGTGGCTGATGCACTCTCCAGAAGGTATACTCTTTTATCTTCAATGGAAACTAAACTCTTAGGATTTGAACATATCAAATCTTGCTATGCTAATGATCCTGAGTTTAAAGATGTGTTTAGAGAATCTGAGAAACATGCTAGTGGAAAATTCTATCAAGTAAAAGGATTTCTTTTCTATGATAACCGCCTGTGTGTTCCTAGTGGTTCTTTGAGAGAATTGTATGTTAGGGAAGCTCACGCAGGGCTGATGGGACACTTTGGGGTCGCCAAAACACTCTCCACCTTGCAGGAGCACTTCTACTGGCCGAGTATGAAGAAAGAAGTGGAGCGTGTGTGCTCAAGGTGTGTCGTGTGCAAGCAAGCCAAGTCTAAGGTCCAACCAACAGGTTTGTATACACCTCTCCCTATTCCTACTGCACCATGGATTGATATCTCTATGGACTTTGTCTTAGGATTGCCTAGAACTAGGAAAGGAAGAGATAGCATCTTTGTGGTTGTTGATAGATTTTCTAAGATGGCTCACTTCATACCTTGTCATAAAACTGATGATGCATCTTTGGTAGCTGATCTATTCTTTAGAGAAGTTGTTAGATTGCATGGTATGCCTAGGACTATAGTTTCTGATAGAGATACTAAGTTCCTTAGCTACTTCTGGAAAACTCTGTGGGGAAAGTTGGGAACTAAGCTATTGTTTTCAACTACTTGTCATCCCCAAACTGATGGTCAAACTGAATCAGTCAATAGGACATTGTCTACTCTTTTGCGTGCCATCATTAAGAGTAACATTAGGACATGGGAGGATTGTTTACCACATGTAGAGTTTGCATATAACAGAGCAGTGCATTCAGCTACTAAACTTTCTCCTTTTCAAGTTGTTTATGGTTTTAATCCATTGTCTCCTCTTGATTATTTGCTTTACCTTTAAAAGAACAAACTAACCTTGATGGCAAGCAAAAGGCCGAGTTTGTTTTGTCTTTGCATGAACAGGTCAGGAAGAACATTGAGGAGAGGACCAAGATGTATGAGAGGCAGAAGAACCAGGGGCGCAAGGAGCTAGTACTTGAACCGGGTGATCTTGTGTGGATTCACATGAGAAAAGAGAGGTTTCCTGTTGAGAGGAAATCAAAGTTGCTGCCAAGGAAAGATGGACCTTTCAAAGTGCTGAAGAGAATCAACAACAATGCCTACCAGATTGATCTTGAAGGGAAATATACAATCAGTTCTACTTTCAATGTTTCTGACTTGGATCCTTTTATTGCAGATGATTTGGATTTGAGGTCAAATCCTTTTAAAGGAGGAGGGGATGGTGTAGCCATGAGTAGAGACATTGGAGAGCTGAGTGAGTCTGATGAGGGAGAGCCAGACTTGAGCAGAGAAGAGCCAGACCAGACTTGAGAAGAGAAGAACCAGACTTGAGCAGAGAAGAACCAAATGAGCTAGCCAGCTTGTGGAGTGGACCAGTAACCAGATCAAGATTGAGAGCACAAGAGGAGAGGCTCCAGGAGATAGCCAAAACCGTGGGCCTTGGTTCAAGGCAAGGAGATCAAGATAAACCAGCTTGTTGGTTTAATTTAATTACTTTGTAAGGGTTTGGTTATTGGGCTTTCATTTAATTTAAACCAAAGACAATTAGGATTAGAATTAGAATTAAACCACCTTGGTTTAGTATTAGGGTTTTCGATTTTTACTTTAAGAACATGGAGGCTGCAGCTTTGTTTTCTTAACTTTCAATCTAAGAATTATTCAGTCAACGTTGTTGTCTTGTCTCTAGCTTTCTCTGTTCAGCTCTAGAACATTGATCTCACTTAAAGGAAAGAATTCCTGTGAATCCCATCTTAGACAATACAAGGTGATCTTGTGTCTTTGAGTAGCAAACCATCCTTGGCGCCAACCCACAGGCTCAGGGAGACGTTCATAGTTCAAAGGAGAGCTAGTAGCCTCTTAGAACACCCTCTATCCATCCACCTTCAAGTGATCCAGAGTTTAAGCCATACCCAGGCTGCACCAACTCTAAACGGCCGAGGCTTTAAGAAGTCAGAACTAGACCACACTCTCTTTACTCTCACTACTCCCTCAGGTATGGTTGCTCTCCTTGTGTATGTGGATGATATCATTATCACAGGGAGTGATAAGGAAGGTATCAAAGCAACCAAGGAGTTTCTAAAGTCTATGTTTGAGATAAAAGACTTGGGAGAAATGAAATACTTCCTTGGAATTGAGATTTGTAGATCCAAGGAAGGATTGTTCATGTCCCAAAGGAAGTATACACTTGATCTTTTGAAAGGTGCAGGTGCTTATGGAGGCAAGACAGCAAGGATGCCAATGGAGGATGGCTACAAAGTACCAAGAGAGGGGGAGATTGAAGACAGCAAGCCATTTCATGATCCTAAACTCTATAGAAAACTTGTTGGCAAATTGATTTATCTTACCATCACAAGGCCTGATATATGCTTTGCTGTGAATCAGGTGAGTCAACATATGCAGCTTCCCAAGGAACATCATTGGCGTATGGTGGAGAGGCTGCTGATGTATCTGAATGGCTCGCCGGATCAAGGAGTCTGGATGGGGTGCAATGGAAGCACAGAAGTTGTGGGCTATTGTGATGCTGATTGGGCAGGAGATAGAGCTGACAGGAGATCAACTACCGGCTATTGCACATTCATTGGAGGCAACTTGGTGACTTGGAAGAGCAAGAAGCAGAAGGTGGTGTCATGTTCAAGTGCTGAAGCTGAGTATAGAGCCATGCTGAAGCTGACAAACGAGTTGGTGTGGATCAAAGGCATCTTGAAGCACTTGGAGATTGAACAAGCCACTCCAATGACAATGCATTGTGATAATCAAGCTGCCATTCACATTGCATCCAACTCGGTGTTCCATGAGAGAACCAAGCACATTGAGGTTGATTGCCACAAAGTAAGACAGATGATTGTGCTTGGAGTGATCTTACCTTGCTACACGAGAAGTGAAGATCAGTTGGCTGATGTGTTCACCAAGGCTGCGAGACAAAAGACTATGGAGTCCATTCACATCAGATTGGGACTCATAGATCTTGGGAAGAGAAGGAGCTGATCCCCTTAGCTGTGAGATCTTTACTCTTTTTCCCTCATTAAGGTTTTGTCCCAATGGGTTTTCCTTAGTGAGGTTTTTAATGAGGAAGATCTCATGGCTGTCCAAGCTTAGACTTTCACAAAGCTAAGCTTGAGGGGGAGTGTAGAGATGAGGAGTGTTAAGTGAAGAATGAAGATGAGGGTTAAGTAGAATGAAGAGGAGAAAGGATAGGAAGGTTTGGGAGCTTTGAGATCAGCCAGTCCGTACAAGGCCGTACATGGCCGTACAGTCCGTACAAGATAGGATCGACCAAAGCTCAACCAAACCTTACCATAAGTTATCCGAGTGACTTAAGTGAAAGAGGAGAAGTTACCTTAGCCTTTGTGGGATGGATCAGACCGTTGAAAGGATAAGGGAGTCTTGGACAGGCTGGCACAGCTGGAAAAGCAAAAGCAAAAGGCATGAGCCAGCTAAGGAAGGCTCACACGCGCAGCTCACATCATTGGATGGTTTTGAAATGGTCATTGACTCCACATGCTTACCTTATCCTCTTGTTTACGAAAACCCTACTTATGTCTTCATATAAATATGTAACCTCACTCATTAATAAGATTAAGCAATTCATTTTGAGTCCTTCTCTTAGTCTTTAGTCTCCATGATCTCTTATTAGTCTCTTAAACTCTTTCTAGACTCTTATCTTCTCCAAATCCATTCTAATCTTTCCTAAATACTCAGATTACTCTAAACATTACTAAAAGTCATAAATAGGACAGCTTCTCCGTCGTTCCAATCAAACCAGGATGAATCACTTTGTAAGATACTTGATTTGGATACATAAAGTGTTGGAGAATCACCAGGAAGTTGAATAAATCTCATAGGAGTTGGGATGAAGAAGTTATCCCACTTTCAAATCAGGTGATTCCAGTTTCCCAGTTTGGGAATAGGACAGCTTCTTCGTCGTTCCAATCAAACCATGATGAATCACTTTGTAAGAAGCTTGATTTTGATACATAAAATGGTGGGGAAACACCAGGATGTTGAATAAATCTTATAGGAGTTGGGATGAAGAAGTTATCCCACTTTCAAATCAGGTGATTCCAGTTTCCCAGTTTGGGAATAGGACAGCTTCTTCGTCGTTCCAATCAAACCAGGATGAATCACTTTGTAAGAAGCTTGATTTTGATACATAAAATGGTGGAGAATCACCAGGAAGTTGAATAAATCTCATAGGAGTTGGGATGAAGAAGTTATCCCACTTTCTAATCAGGTGATTCCAGTTTCCCAGTTTGGGAATAGGACAACTTCTCCGTCCTTCCAATCAAACCAGGATGAATCACTTTGTAAGAAGCTTGATTTGGATACATAAAGTGTTGGAGAATCACCAGGAAGTTGAATAAATCTCATAGGAGTTGGGATGAAGAAGTTATCCCACTTTCAAATCAGGTGATTCCAGTTTCCCAGTTTGGGAATAGGACAACTTCTTCGTCAATCCAATCAAACCAGGATGAATCACTTTGTAAGAAGCTTTATTTTGATACATAAAATGGTGGGGAAACACCAGGAAGTTGAATAAATCTCATAGGAGTTGGGATGAAGAAGTTATCCCACTTTCTAATCAGGTGATTCCAGTTTCCCAGTTTGGGAATAGGACAGCTTCTTCGTCGTTCCAATCAAACCAGGATGAATCACTTTGTAAGAAGCTTGATTTGGATACATAAAGTGTTGGAGAATCACCAGGAAGTTGAATAAATCTCATAGGAGTTGGGATGAAGAAGTTATCCCACTTTCAAATCAGGTGATTCCAGTTTCCCAGTTTGGGAATAGGACAGCTTCTTCGTCGTTCCAATCAAACCAGGATGAGTCACTTTGTAAGAAGCTTGATTTTGATACATAAAATGGTGGGGAAACACCAGGATGTTGAATAAATCTCATAGGAGTTGGGTTGAAGAAGTTATCCCACTTTCAAATCAGGTGATTCCAGTTTCCCAGTTTGGGAATAGGACAGCTTATTCGTCGTTCCAATCAAACCATGATGAATCACTTTGTAAGAAGCTTGATTTTGATACATAAAATGGTGGGGAAACACCAGGAAGTTGAATAAATCTCATAGGAGTTGGGATGAAGAAGTTATCCCACTTTCTAATCAGGTGATTCCAGTTTCCCAGTTTGGGAATAGGACAGCTTCTCCGTCGTTCCAATCAAACCAGGATGAATCACTTTGTAAGAAGCTTGATTTGGATACATAAAGTGTTGGAGAATCACCAGGAAGTTGAATAAATCTCATAGGAGTTGGGATGAAGAAGTTATCCCACTTTCAAATCAGGTGATTCCAGTTTCCCAGTTTGGGAATAGGACAGCTTCTTCGTCGTTCCAATCAAACCAGGATGAGTCACTTTGTAAGAAGCTTGATTTTGATACATAAAATGGTGGAGAAACACCAGGAAGTTGAATAAATCTCATAGGAGTTGGGATGAAGAAGTTATCCCACTTTCAAATCAGGTGATTCCAGTTTCCCAGTTTGGGAATAGGACAGCTTCTTCGTCGTTCCAATCAAACCATGATGAATCACTTTGTAAGAAGCTTGATTTGTACATAAAATGGTGGAGAAACACCAGGAAGTTGAATAAATCTCATAGGAGTTGGGATGAAGAAGTTATCCCACTTTCTAATCAGGTGATTCCAGTTTCCCAGTTTGGGAATAGGACAGCTTCTCCGTCGTTCCAATCAAACCAGGATGAATCACTTTGTAAGATACTTGATTTGGATACATAAAGTGTTGGAGAATCACCAGGAAGTTGAATAAATCTCATAGGAGTTGGGATGAAGAAGTTATCCCACTTTCAAATCAGGTGATCCAAGTTTCCCAGTTTGGGAATAGGACAGCTTCTTCGTCGTTCCAATCAAACCATGATGAATCACTTTGTAAGAAGCTTGATTTTGATACATAAATGGTGGTGTGAGGGGAAACACCAGGAGTGTTGAAATAAACTCATAGGAGTTGGGATGAAGGAAGTTTATCCCATTCTTTACAATTCAGGTGATGTGTTCCAGTTTCCCAGTTTGGGAATAGGACAGCTTCGTCGTTCCAATCAAACCAGGATGAATCACTTTGTAAGAAGCTTGATTTTGATACATAAAATGGTGGAGAATCACCAGGAAGTTGATATAAATCTCATAGGAGTTGGATGAAGAAGTTATCCCACTTTCTAATCAGGTGATTCCAGTTTCCCAGTTTGGGAATAGGACAGCTTCTCCGTCGTTCCAATCAAACCAGGATGAATCACTTTGCAAGAAGCTTGATTTGGATAACATAAGTGTTGGAGGAGAACCACCAGGAAGTTGAATAAATAAATCTCATAGGAGTTGGGGATGAAGAAGTTATCCCACTTTCAAATCAGGTGATTCCAGTTTCCCAGTTTGGGAATAGGACAACTTCTTCGTCAATCCAATCAAACCAGGATTAAATCACTTTGTAAGAAGCTTGATTTGATACATAAAATGGTGGGGAAACACCAGGAAGTTGAATAAATCTCATAGGAGTTGGGATGAAGAGAAGTTATCCCACTTTCTAATCAGGTGATTCCAGTTTCCCAGTTTGGGAATAGGACAGCTTCTCCGTCGTTCCAATCAAACCCAGGATGAATCACTTTGTAAGAAGCTTGATTTGGATACATAAAGTGTTGGAGAATCACCAGGAAGTTGAATAAATCTCATAGGAGTTGGGATGAAGAAGTTATCCCACTTTCAAATCAGGTGATTCCAGTTCCCAGTTTGGAATAGGACAACTTCTTCGTCAATCCAATCAAACCAGGATGAACTCACTTGTGTAAGAAGCTTGATTTGATACATAAAATGGTGGGGAAAACACCAGGAAGTTGAAATAAATCTCATAGGAGTTGGGAATGAAGAAGTTATCCCACTTTCTAAATCAGGTGATTCCAGTTTCCCAGTTTGGGAATAGGACAGCTTCTCCGTCGTTCCAATCAAACCAGGATGAATCACTTTGTAAGAAGCTTGATTTGGATACATAAAGTGTTGGAGAATCACAGGAAGTTGAATAAATCTCATAGGAGTTGGGATGAAGAAGTTATCCCACTTTCAAATCAGGTGATTCCAGTTTCCAGTTTGGGAATAGGACAGCTTCTTCGTCGTTCCAATCAAACCAGGATGAGTCACTTTGTAAGAAGCTTGATTTTGATACATCAAAATGGTGGGAGAAACACCAGGATGTTGAATAAATCTCATAGAGAGGTTGTGGAATGAAGAAGTATCCCACTTTCAAATCAGGTGATTCCAGTTTCCCAGTTGGGAATAGGACAGGCTTATTCGTCGTTCCATCATCAACCATGATGAATCACTTTGTAAGAAGCTTGATTTTGATACATAAGCATGGTGGAGAAACACCAGGAAGTTGAATAAATCTCATAGGAGTTGGGATGAAGAAGTTATCCCACTTTCTAATCAGGTGATTCCAGTTTCCAGTTTGGGAATAGGACAGGTTCTTCGTCGTTCCAATCAAACCAGGATGAATCACTTTGTAAGAAGCTGTATTTGGTATACATAAAGTGTTGAGAGAAACACCAGGAAAGTTGAATAAATCTCATAGGAGTTGGGATGAAGAAGTTATCCCACTTTCAAATCAGGTGATTCCAGTTTCCCAGTTTGGGAATAGGACAGCTTCTTCGTTGTTCCAATCAAACCCGGATGAATCACTTTGAAAGAAGCTTTGATTTGGATACATAAAGTGTTGGAGAATCACCAGGAAGTTGAATAAATCTCATAGGAGTTGGGATGAAGCAGTTATCCCACTTTCTAATCAGGTGATTCCAGTTCCCAGTTTGGGAATAGGACAGCTTCTCGTCTTTCCAATCAAACCAGGATGAATCACTTTGCAAGAAGCTTATTTGGATACATAAAGTGTTGAGAATCACCCAGGAAGTTGAATAAATCTCATAGGATTTTGGGATGAAGAAGTTATCCCACTTTCAAATCAGGTGATTCCAGTTTCCCAGTTTGGGAATAGGACAGCTTCTTCGTCGTTCCAATCCAACCATGATGAATCACTTGTTTAATAAGATTGATTTGATACATAAAATGGTGGAGAATCACCAGGAAGTTGAATAAATCTCCTAGGAGTTGGGATGAAGAAGTTATCCCACTTTCTAATCAGGTGATTCCAGTTTCCCAGTTTGGGAATAGGACAGTTCTTCGTCGTTCCAATCAAACCAGGATGAATCACTTTGTAAGAAGCTTGATTTGATACATAAAATGGTTGGAGAACACCAGGAAGTTGAATAAATCTCATAGGAGTTGGGATGAAGAGTTATCCACTTTCTAATCAGGTGATTCCAGTTTCCCAGTTTGGGAATAGGACAGCTTCTCCGTCGTTCCAATCAAACCAGGATGAATCACTTTGTAAGAAGCTTGATTTGGATACATAAAGTGTTGGAGAATCACCAGGAAGTTGAATAAATCTCATAGGAGTTGGGATGAAGAAGTTATCCCACTTTCTAAATCAGGTGATTCCAGTTTCCCAGTTTGGGAATAGGACAGCTTCTTCGTCGTTCCAATCAAACCAGGATGAATCACTTTGTAAGAAGCTTGATTTTGATACATAAAATGGTGGGGAAACACAGGAAGTTGAATAAATCTCATAGGAGTTGGATGAAGAAGTTATCCCACTTTCTAATCAGGTGATTCCAGTTTCCCAGTTTGGGAATAGGACAGCTTCTCCGTCGTTCCAATCAAACCAGGATGAATCACTTTGTAAGAAGCTTGATTTGGATACATAAAGTGTTGGAGAATCACCAGGAAGTTGAATAAATCTCATAGGAGTTGGGATGAAGAAGTTATCCCACTTTCAAATCAGGTGATTCCAGTTTCCCAGTTTGGGAATAGGACAGCTTCTTCGTCGTTCCAATCAAACCAGGATGAATCACTTTGTAAGAAGCTTGATTTGGATACATAAAACGGTGGGGAAACACCAGGAAGTTGAATAAATCTCATAGGAGTTGGGATGAAGAAGTTATCCCACTTTCAAATCAGGTGATTCCAGTTTCCCAGTTTGGGAATAGGACAGCTTCTTCGTCGTTCCAATCAAACCAGGATGAATCACTTTGTAAGAAGCTTGATTTGGATACATAAAGTGTTGGAGAATCACCAGGAAGTTGAATAAATCTCATAGGAGTTGGGATGAAGAAGTTATCCCACTTTCAAATCAGGTGATTCCAGTTTCCCAGTTTGGGAATAGGACAGCTTCTTCGTCGTTCCAATCAAACCATGATGAATCACTTTGTAATAAGCTTGATTTTGATACATAAAGGTGGAGAATCACCAGGAAGTTGAATAAATCTCATAGGAGTTGGGATGAAGAAGTTATCCCACTTTCTAATCAGGTGATTCCAGTTTCCCAGTTGGGAATAGGACAGCTTCTTCGTCGTTCCAATCAAACCAGGATGAATCACTTTTAAGAAGCTTGATTTGATACATAAAATGGTGGAGAAACACCAGGAAGTTGAATAAATCTCATAGGAGTTGGGATGAAGAAGTTATCCCACTTTCTAATCAGGTGATTCCAGTTTCCCAGTTTGGGAATAGGAACAGCTTCTCCGTCGTTCCAATCAAACCAGGATGAATCACTTTTGGTAAGAAGCTTGATTTGATACATAAAGTGTTGGAGAATCACCAGGAAGTTGAATAAATCTCATAGGAGTTGGGATGAAGAAGTTATCCCACTTTCAAATCAGGTGATTCCAGTTTCCCAGTTTGGGAATAGGACAGCTTCTTCGTCGTTCCAATCAAACCAGGATGAATCACTTTGTAAGAAGCTTGATTTGATACATAAAATGGTGGAGAAACACAGGAAGTTGAAATAAATCTCATAGGAGTTGGATGAAGAAGTTATCCCACATTCTAATCAGGTGATTCCAGTTTCCCAGTTTGGGAATAGGACAGCTTCTTCGTCGTTTCAATCAAACCAGGATGAATCACTTTGTAAGAAGCTTGATTTGGATACATAAAGTGTTGGAGAATCACCAGGAAGTTGAATAAATCTCATAGGAGTTGGGAATATGACAGTTTCTTCGTCGTTCCAATCAAACCAGGATAAATCACTTTGTAAGAAGCTTGATTTGGATACATAAAATGGTGGAGAAACACCAGGAAGTTGAATAAATCTCATAGGAGTTGGGATGAAGAAGTTATCCCACTTTCTAATCAGGTGATTCCAGTTTCCCAGTTTGGGAATAGGACAGCTTCTTCGTCGTTCCAATCAAACCAGGATGAATCACTTTGTAAGAAGCTTGATTTGGATACATAAAATGGTGGAGAAACACCAGGAAGTTGAATAAATCTCATAGGAGTTGGGATGAAGAAGTTATCCCACTTTCAAATCAGGTGATTCCAGTTTCCCAGTTTGGGAATAGGACAGCTTTCGTCGTTCCAATCAAACCAGGATGAATCACTTTGTAAGAAGCTTGATTTTGATACATAAAATGGTGGAGAAACACCAGGAAGTTGAATAAATCTCATAGGAGTTGGGATGAAGAAGTTATCCCACTTTCTAATCAGGTGATTCCAGTTTCCCAGTTTGGGAATAGGACAGCTTCTTCGTCGTTCCAATCAAACCAGGATGAATCACTTTGTAAGAAGCTTGATTTGGATACATAAAGTGTTGGAGAATCACCAGGAAGTTGAATAAATCTCATAGGAGTTGGGATGAAGAAGTTATCCCACTTTCAAATCAGGTGATTCCAGTTTCCCAGTTTGGGAATAGGACAGCTTCTTCGTCGTTCCAATCAAACCAGGATGAATCACTTTGTAAGAAGCTTGATTTTGATACATAAAATGGTGGGAAACACCAGGAAGTTGAATAAATCTCATAGGAGTTGGGATGAAGAAGTTATCCCACTTTCTAATCAGTGATTATGGATACATAAAGTGTTGGAGAATCACCAGGAAGTTTAATAAATCTCATAGGAGTTGGGATGAAGAAGTTATCCCACTTTCAAATCAGGTGATTCCAGTTTCCCAGTTTGGGAATAGGACAGCTTCTTCGTCGTTCCAATCAAACCATGATGAATCACTTTGTAAGAAGCTTGATTTTGATACATAAAATGGTGGAGAATCACCTGGAAGTTGAATAAATCTCATAGGAGTTGGGATGAAGAAGTTATCCCACTTTCTAATCAGGTGATTCCAGTTTCCCAGTTTGGGAATAGGACAGGTTCTTCGTCGTTCTAATCAAACCAGGATGAATCACTTTGTAAGAAGCTTGATTTTGATACATAAAATGGTGGAGAAACACCAGGAAGTTGAATAAATCTCATAGGAGTTGGGATGAAGAAGTTATCCCACTTTCAAATCAGGTGATTCCAGTTTCCCAGTTTGGGAATATGACAACTTCTTCGTCAATCCAATCAAACCAGGATGAATCACTTTGTAAGAAGCTTGATTTTGATACATAAAATGGTGGGGAAACACCAGGAAGTTGAATAAATCACATAGGAGTTGGGATGAAGAAGTTATCCCACTTTCTAATCAGATGATTCCATTTTCCCAGTTTGGGAATAGGACAGCTTCTCCGTCGTTCCAATCAAACCAGGATGAATCACTTTGTAAGAAGCTTGATTTGTATACATAAAGTGTTGGAGAATCACCTGGAAGTTGAATAAATCTCATAGGAGTTGGGATGAAGAAGTTATCCCACTTTCAAATTAGGTGATTCCAGTTTCCCAGTTTGGGAATAGGACAGCTTCTTCGTCGTTCCAATCAAACCAAGATGAGTCACTTTGTAAGAAGCTTGATTTTGATACACAAAATGGTGGAGAAACACCAGGAAGTTGAATAAATCTCATAGGAGTTGGGATGAAGAAGTTATCCCACTTTCAAATCAGGTGATTCCAGTTTCCCAGTTTGGGAATAGGACAGCTTCTTCGTCGTTCCAATCAAACCATGATGAATCACTTTGTAAGAAGCTTGATTTTGATGCATAAAATGGTGGAGAAACACCAGGAAGTTGAATAAATTTCATAGGAGTTGGGATGAAGAAGTTATCCCACTTTCTAATCAGGTGATTCCAGTTTCCCAGTTTGGGAATAGGACAGCTTCTCCGTCGTTCCAATCAAACCATGATGAATCACTTTGTAAGATACTTGATTTGGATACATAAAGTGTTGGAGAATCACCAGGAAGTTGAATAAATCTCATAGGAGTTGGGATGAAGAAGGTATCCCACTTTCAAATCAGGTGATTCCAGTTTCCCAGTTTGGGAATAGGACAGCTTCTTCGTCGTTCCAATCAAACCAGGATGAATCACTTTGTAAGAAGCTTGATTTTGATACATAAAATGGTGGGGAAACACCAGGATGTTGAATAAATCTCATAGGAGTTGGGATGAAGAAGTTATCCCACTTTCAATTCAGGTGATTCCAGTTTCCCAGTTAGGGAATAGGACAGCTTCTTCGTCGTTCCAATCAAACCAGGATGAATCACTTTGTAAGAAGTTTTACTTTGATACATAAAATGGTGGAGAATCACCAGAAAGTTGAATAAATCTCATAGGAGTTGGGATGAAGAAGTTATCCCACTTTCTAATCAGGTGATTCCAGTTTCTTAGTTTGGGAATAGGACAGCTTCTCCGTCGTTCCAATCAAACCAGGATGAATCACTTTGTAAGAAGCTTGATTTGGATACATAAAGTGTTGGAGAATCACCAGGAAGTTGAATAAATCTCATAGGAGTTGGGATGAAGAAGTTATCCCACTTTCAAATCAGGTGATTCAGTTTCCCCAGTTTGGGAATAGGACAGCTTCCCGTCGTTTCCATCAAACCAGGATGAATCACTTTGTAAGATACTTGATTTGGATACATAAAGTGTTGGAGAATCACCAGGAAGTTGAATAAATCTCATAGGAGTTGGGATGAAGAAGTTATCCCAATCTCTTAATCTCTCTAAGTCTCTTTGTTTCTGATTCAAGTTCATACTAGTTTCATCAGACCTCTTATTCAACTAGTTCAAGACCTTATTCTTTGCCTCTAATGGCTTCTCATACACATACACAGCCAGAGCTCTCAAATCTCATATGGTATCAGAGCCAGGTTCATCAGAACCTGAGCTGAGCTTCCGCAAATCCACAGCTCTCATCTCAGCTCAAACCAAACCCTTGAAGACATTACCAGCCGAGTTTAGTTCTTGAAGAAGAAAGAAGCTTGAAGCATGGAGTGTTCTCCTTATCTCTCAACCGTGCCTGTCTTTACCTGATGGAGAGTGTCTCTTTGGAAGCAAGGAGGATGGAGAGGCGTCATGAACCTCAAGCCAAGCTCCTTTCCAAGAGCTTATCACATCCGATACAAGAAAGATGAAGCTAAGAGAAGCCGGTTTGAAGTATGAAGAAAGGAGGGGTCTTTGGGTGTGAGAAACAAGAAGGAGGCCATGGACTGAAGGAGAAGGAGTTGGGTGACGACCTAGACTCTTGAATCCAACCATATCATGGCCAGATTGCCTTTGGAGGCTTAAGGAACCAACCTGGTTCCTTGTGTAAGCGATTCTTAAAACCTTCTTGATAATGAGCTTGTTTGTGTTATTGCCTGGTTAGTGTGATGTGTATTGATTGAAAAACCTGAGGATAATGTGTGATTGCTAAATATAATTAGTTGAATCTGTCCCAGGATGCTTTAAAGGCTTGTTTAGTGTTTAAAGAGTAAAATGCTTGCTCCTGTTAAGTAATGAGTTTGCTAAAGGTGAAATGATATTGTTTGAAGCTCATGAACTGAAACAGATTGAAAGTAATGCATTGTCTGATGTTAAGTGATGATATAATGCTTAGCCTAAGTTATAAATGAATGTGTGATAATTGTATTGTTGCATTCATGAATTAAAAACTGATTAAGGTTAGTGCATACTGTCAAATGGCTGTCTTACATTGAAGCATTAGATTCATGTCTAAATGCTGAGTAAAGAAGCTTTAAAAATTGCCTAAGTAGCTTGTATTGAATCTGTTAGGATCATGCTAGTGCTTAGAGAGTTTGCTTGCAAAGATTAGAACTTGAAAATGTCTAGTTTAATCTGTTGCATTGCTTAAAGACATTGGTGTTCAAACTTGATGATGAATCAAGGGTTGACCCAATGCACTTGTGTCTTATCTTTGCTGGAGTTTGAGTGATGTTTCAGGTTCACAAGAGGTGTTCTTGGTTCACCATCCATCCGAGTTGAAAGAGGAAGACTTTGCCCATTGTGTGGAGCAATGGAGAGTTGCAAAAGAAGTGGTGATGCGCCACTGGTGTGAAGTCTCACTGAAGCTCACTTGCAAGCTTGGACCTATACTCAATCCAAGCTTGAGGAGGGGAGTTTAGTGAGCTTCCAAGCGATCCAAGAAGTTCATTGCAAGCATCTGAAGAAGGAGCCATCCGGGCTTAGGCTGTGGCGAGTCTATTCAAGAGAGTACTCAAACTAAGACAGAGTACTCTTGGCTGTGAGAAGATGAAGGCTACTCTATCAAGGCGGCTTTAAGAGTGAGGTGATTGGAGAGATAGCTGAAGCTTCCACAAGCATTCCATCAAGATGGCGAGATCAGAGGAGAGGCTGCAATGGTGTGTGTGTGAGGATCATGAAGCAATCCATTCAAGCTTGTTCCTGTGAGAGTCTCAAGCTTGAGGGGGAGTGTTGAAGCTTACATGATCCAAGAGAGCTTGGTGGTTATTCTAGAAGAGGAAGCAACCTGTTGAGAAGTATGATGAAGGATGAAGAAGCAATGTCCAAGGCGGCTTCAAGTGTTGAGGTGATTGGAGAGTGGCTGAAGCATCCTCATGTAGCTCAAGCAACAAGGTGGCGACTCTATAAGAAGAAGAAGCAGCCAAGACTCAGTAAGAGAAGTTGTATCTCCAAGAAGAGGCTGATCTGGTGTGTCCGAGCACTTCAAAACCTAACAAGAGGTTAGGTGAAAGGGGGAGAGACCAAGATTAGGCAGTAAGGAGAGTACAAGGCGTGGGATGATTGTAGAGGCCATGATCCAGAGTCTTTGTGTCCCTTACATTGTTCGTAAGGCACAAAGACTCACTGGCCAATCCCTAGGCCTTGGAGACTTTACTCTTTTTCCCTCATCAAGGTTTTGTCCCAAAGGGTTTTCCTTGGTGAGGTTTTTAATGAGGAAGTTCTTCAAGGTTCCAAGCTTGACTTAGGATCAGCTAGAGTCAAGCTTGAGGGGGAGTGTTAACTTGAAGAGAAGAAGTGGAGAAGCAAAAGTGATGAGTTGAGTTGGTGCTTGTGCAAAGACATGGCAAGATCTTCAGAGATTGTATGTTAAGGCTTGGGAGAGTCTTAAGGCTTCAGAAGTGGTCTGATGAGTGTGCAAAGATAGGGTTAAGTCCAGGAGGGACTTAGACACCATTTAGAGAAGATTTGGGTCAGACAGTAACTCCAAAGTTACCACGGTAACTTTGGAGAGTTACCACAGTAAGATTGGAGAAGTTTGGGCAAGTTGGTGTAAAAGTGAATAGTGAATCACTAGTCACTATTCAGGTTGACTATTCACTATTTGGGTCACTATTCAGGATGTGAAGAGTGTGCATAGTATGTGGATAAGGCACCAAGGTTTGAATCTAGTCAAAGGGAATCAAGAAGATGCTTTGTGGAGGCAAACAACCAATGGGAGCTTCCTTGTGTGTGATTAGGTAGTTCTGGTCTTGGACAGGCTGTCTCTTGCTGTAAAGAGAAGGGAGCCACGACCATGAACCTGGACAGATGCATGGGAAGGTTAGGAGGAGCCTAAGGAGAGCCAATCACAAGCAAGGAGCCAGCTTGCCTTGGTTTGAATTAAAGTGAGCCAGCTTAGCTTATCCAATCAGCACACATCACTCAGATTACAACAAGACCAACTCATCCTCACCATCCATTTCTCTTAAGTTATTTCTATCCATTAGATATAGGTTTATGAGTTTGCAAGAGTGTAAAACCTATATAAAGACCCTCATGGGCGTTTGTAACTCTCTTAAGAGAGTATGGGGGATTTCCCCAACTCCTTCATAAATATAAAAGTGTGTTCTTGATCAGATTCCCTTAATCTACCCCTTTCTTAGTCTCTAATCTCTTAATCTCTCTAAGTCTCTTTGTTTCTGATTCAAGTTCATACTAGTTTCATCAGACCTCTTATTCAACTAGTTCAAGACCTTATTCTTTGCCTCTAATGGCTTCTCATACACATACACAGCCAGAGCTCTCAAATCTCATAATTAAGACTCCCCCTCAAGCTTAGAACCAAGACTAGAAGGAGCTAAGCTTGTGATGATCCTATGCATCTCCATGGTCTAATAACTATCATCTTTTATGATAGCTTTCTTCTTGTGAGCTTTCTCTCTTCCTTAACCAGGAATTAGGGTGTTTGAATCACCATAGAGAGTCTCACAAGACACGCCTCTCATTGCATAATGACCCATGCTACACTTCCTGTAGACTAAGGACTAGATATGTCCAATGGTATTATGCAATGGCCATCTCTCATTGCATACTCAATCACACTACACTTCCTGTAGATTATGGACTAACATGTCCTAGTGATGATATGCAATGGCACAAGATCTTTGTCTTTACATTCTTGGTTGTTGGCGAGTTTCATGTATCACATTCCTTGTGTACCTAACACCACCACAACTCAATGCAAGATCAGATCATCCCATTGGGATCAAACCAAGATCATCCATCCTGTTTGATCACCAATGCCACAATAATATATGATACTTGAAACAAGCTAGACAATCAAGACAATCAAGCAAAGACAATCAATTCAGTTTTTTTTTTAAATGCAACAATAGATGAATGCATTAGGTTACACTAACTATATGAATGAAACAGATTCAATCGAAACGGAACACAAGTCTAGATGATACTTATGCAATTAAGGCGACAAGAGTGACTCAATTCATGCTTATGCTCACTAGTTTTATCAAAGCCAATGATTCAAGTAGCTTAGACATACTTCTAAATGCTTATAAGACATCACTGATGGATATAACTATGGCATAGCAACAATCAGAACTGGACTGAGTCAAGACAAGCAGATTTCAATTTCTAACAATGACAATGCAAGTTCTATAAGTTCTCTAAATCTCTAAATGCAAAGCTTATATCAGTACATTTGCAATTTAGGCTCATTTTTAAATGCATTACTACATGAATGCACAATCTTAAAGCATTAGCTATATGAATGCAACAGGTTCAATCCATGAGTAATATTAAAGCTCTGCACAACAGTTTCAATCAGAACCAATGATGCAAGCAACTTAGACAATTTCTAAATGATGCAAGACTTTCATTGATGGATTAAACATAGGCAATAGCATCAGATAACACTAGGATTGAACTTAGACAGTATGAGATATGCTTATGTATGCAAAATAACTTATCAATCATGATGCAAGCAGCAGAGACATTCTACTCAATTCTACAACACATTCATGATGATTCAAGCTATGACAACACTCAAGACAATGCAATAAAACAGAACATGAGATTCTGGGACTCTAGACATTACTTACTATCAATAAGACAATGCAGCAGCAAAACAATCTCAGTGCAATTAGCCTAGACATTCTACTTAGAAGCTATAAACTCTTAATGGAATTAGGGAAAGCACATAGTATAATCAGGAGATAAACCTATCAAGACATATTAAGATAGATGAGACTAGGTTTACTCCCTTGTTTAAGGTGATGAGGAGTGGTCGTTGCCACTTGAATCCTCACTCTTCTTCTTCTTCTCTTATTGCAATCACCCTTCTGAATTTGCACCATGATGGAATGCTTGTGGATCTTCAGCTACTTCTTCAATCACCTCACAACAGAAGCCGCCTTGATAGAGTAGCCTTCGTCTTCACACAGCCAAGAGTGCTCTGTCTTAGTTTGAGCACCCTCTTGAATAGGCACGCCACTGCCTAGACCCGGTTAGCTTCTCTTCAGGTACTTGCAAATGTTAAGGAGAAAACACCAGTGAGTTTTACAACCATCTGTGCTTCTCCCTTTTTGTAACACTTCTCCATTGTACACACAATGGGCATCATTCTTTCTCTTTCAACTCGGATTTGATGATGAACTAGGAACACCTTTTGTGAACCTGAAACATCACTCAAACTCTAGCAAAGATAAGTCACAATTGCATGGGGATCAATCCTTGACTTCATCAAGTTTGATCACCAAGTCTCAAGCTTTAAAACATTAGATAGAATCAAGACAATGTCAAGTTCTTATCTATGCAAGCAACCATTCTCTAAATACTAAGCAAGACCTTATCAGATTCAAGTCAAAGTATTTAGGCAATTTTATGCAACTTAGATTTTAATCTAAATGCAACAATACAAGGCAGTATGCATTAATCTTAATCAGTTTCTAACTCATGAAGCAAGCATGATTAGATAATATAATCTATTATCTTAAACAAGACAAGTTAATTTAGAACTGACATTAAGCATTTAACCATTTTCAATAGTATTGATGTCAAATCTTGATTAATAAATTATCAAGTTGATTCCCAATATCACAAGCAATGCAACAGATAGACACAAGGCATTATCAGTTCTATTCTTTGCAAGCTAAATCTCTAAGTACAAGTAAGATCCTAACAGATTCAAGACAAGTTACTTAGGCACTCTTAAGAGCTTCTTTACTCAGCAGTACTTAGACATGAATCTAATACTTCAATGTAAGACAAGCCACAAGACTATATGCAACTTCTTGGTTTGGAAATGGCATGGGAGTGAGCTTTGAGCTTAGCGGAAGCTGGAACCAAGTTCTAATGAACCTGGCTCTGATACCATATGAGATTTAAGAGTACTCAGGTTGTATGTGTGTATGAAACCCAAATGGGTAAAGAGAGAGAGCTTGGAAGCGATTTGAGAGAAAAGGAAGTTTGATGAGTGTTTGTGTGTCTAAGTGTTAAGAGATTAGTAACAAGACTGAGAACGTGTATAGAGATTCAGGATGAGAGACTAGAGAGACTAAGAAAGTGTTTCAGATTAGAGAAGGAGAAGGGAAACCCCCTTACTCACTTAGTTCATACAAAATGCCACATATAAGCTTATATATGCTCTTACAAGATGCAAATCATAAACCTAAATCTAATGGCTGATATAACTTGAATTTAAATGGATGGATAGGATGGAGAGTAAGGCTGGTCGTGATTCTTCATTGGCTGTGCTCTTGTTGCTTCATGATTGGCTCATTTGAATCTGGTCAATGTGGAGACTGGTGCCTGATTGGTTGCTGTAAGGCTCCCTTGAACTTTCCCATATATCAGACTAGATACATGGTCAATACACAGCTCTTGGCCAGCCTGTTCCAGCCTGTGTTTGGCGCCAGCTTCCTTCTTTTGTCTTCTTCTTTTAAGAGCTTACCTCTGCCCTATTTTTGCACCAACCTCAAATGTGCTCAAATGGTCAACTGGTGAACTTTCGAGATGTCTCGGTCCGTACGGATCCGTACGGTCCGTACAACGTCCGTACCAAATCCGTACGGCCAGTCCCTAAGTTTGCACACTTGCCCAAATACTCTTCTAAGTCCCTCCTGGACTTGGCCCTATCTTTTCACAACCATCAGATCACTTCTGGACACAAAGAGACACTCCTGAAGCTTGATAGACAATCCCTAAAGGACTTGTCCTATCTTTGTACCAGACCTAACTCCTCCATACTTCTCCTTTCACTCCATTTCTATTCTTCAAGTTAACACAAGCTCTATCTTCTCTTCAAATCAACAGGAGAATCACCAGGAAGTTGAATAAATCTCATAGGAGTTGGGATGAAGAAGTTATCCCACTTTCAAATCAGGTGATTCCAGTTTCCCAGTTTGGGAATAGGACAGCTTCTTCGTCGTTCCAATCAAACCATGATGAATCACTTTGTAAGAAGCTTCATTTGGATACATAAAGTGTTGGAGAATCACCAGGAAGTTGAATAAATCTCATAGGAGTTGGGATGAAGAAGTTATCCCACTTTCAAATCAGGTGATTCCAGTTTCCCAGTTTGGGAATATGACAGCTTCTTCGTCGTTCCAATCAAACCATGATGAATCACTTTGTAAGAAGCTTGATTTTGATACATAAAATGGTGGGGAAACACCAGGATGTTGAATAAATCTCATAGGAGTTGGGATGAAGAAGTTATCCCACTTTCAAATCAGGTGATTCCAGTTTCCCAGTTTGGGAATAGGACAGCTTCTCCGTCGTTCCAATCAAACCAGGATGAATCACTTTGTAAGAAGCTTGATTTTGATACGTAAAGTGTTGGAGAATCACCAGGAAGTTGAATAAATCTCATAGGAGTTGGGATGAAGAAGTTATCCCACTTTCAAATCAGGTGATTCCAGTTTCCCAGTTTGGGAATAGGACAGCTTCTCCGTCGTTCCAATCAAACCAGGATGGATCCCTTTGTAAGAAGCTTGATTTTGATACATAAAATGGTGGAGAAACACCAGGAAGTTGAATAAATCTCATAGGAGTTGGGATGAAGAAGTTATCCCACTTTCTAATCAGGTGATTCCAGTTTCCCAGTTTGGGAATAGGACAGCTTCTCCGTCGTTCCAATCAAACCAGGATGAATCACTTTGTAAGAAGCTTGATTTGGATACATAAAGTGTTGGAGAATCACCAGGAAGTTGAATAAATCTCATAGGAGTTGGGATGAAGAAGTTATCCCACTTTCAAATCAGGTGATTCCAGTTTCCCAGTTTGGGAATATGACAACTTCTTCGTCAATCCAATCAAACCAGGATGAATCACTTTGTAAGAAGCTTGATTTTGATACATAAAATGGTGGAGAAACACCAGGAAGTTGAATAAATCTCATAGGAGTTGGGATGAAGAAGTTATCCCACTTTCTAATCAGGTGATTCCAGTTTCCCAGTTTGGGAATAGGACAGCTTCTCCGTCGTTCCAATCAAACCAGGATGAATCACTTTGTAAGATACTTGATTTGGATACATAAAGTGTTGGAGAATCACCAGGAAGTTGAATAAATCTCATAGGAGTTGGGATGAAGAAGTTATCCCACTTTCAAATCAGGTGATTCCAGTTTCCCAGTTTGGGAATAGGACAACTTCTTCGTCAATCCAATCAAACCAGGATGAATCACTTTGTAAGAAGCTTGATTTTGATACATAAAATGGTGGGGAAACACCAGGAAGTTGAATAAATCTCATAGGAGTTGGGATGAAGAAGTTATCCCACTTTCTAATCAGGTGATTCCAGTTTCCCAGTTTGGGAATAGGACAGCTTCTCCGTCGTTCCAATCAAACCATGATGAATCACTTTGTAAGAAGCTTGATTTGGATACGTAAAGTGTTGGAGAATCACCAGGAAGTTGAATAAATCTCATAGGAGTTGGGATGAAGAAGTTATCCCACTTTCAAATCAGGTGATTCCAGTTTCCCAGTTTGGGAATAGGACAGCTTCTTCGTTGTTCCAATCAAACCATGATGAATCCCTTTGTAAGAAGCTTGATTTTGATACATAAAATGGTGGAGAAACACCAGGAAGTTGAATAAATCTCATAGGAGTTGGGATGAAGAAGTTATCCCACTTTCTAATCAGGTGATTCCAGTTTCCCAGTTTGGGAATAGGACAGCTTCTCCGTCGTTCCAATCAAACCAGGATGAATCACTTTGTAAGATACTTGATTTGGATACATAAAGTGTTGGAGAATCACCAGGAAGTTGAATAAATCTCATAGGAGTTGGGATGAAGAAGTTATCCCACTTTCAAATCAGGTGATTCCAGTTTCCCAGTTTGGGAATAGGACAGCTTCTTCGTCGTTCCAATCAAACCATGATGAATCACTTTGTAAGAAGCTTGATTTGGATACATAAAGTGTTGGAGAATCACCAGGAAGTTGAATAAATCTCATAGGAGTTGGGATGAAGAAGTTATCCCACTTTCAAATCAGGTGATTCCAGTTTCCCAGTTTGGGAATAGGACAACTTCTTCGTCAATCCAATCAAACCAGGATGAATCACTTTGTAAGAAGCTTGATTTTGATACATAAAATGGTGGAGAATATCACTTTTGAGTAATGTAAAAGATAATCTGAGTTTAGATAAGAATAGAGAAGAGATTAGAGTAGATTTAAGAGATTAAGAGACTAATGGAGAATCATTGTGAAAAGTATAGAGAGATTGATTTGTTTAGAACTGTCTAAGTTTTATTAATGATGAGAGACTACAATATATAGTGAGGCTACAAGAGACATAAGGGTTTTCGAAATCACACTATTGCAATGGATAGGATTCTACTTTAATTCAAACTGTCCAATTAGCTTATCCTTGGATGTAAAGCACCTTTAGCTTTATCCAGCAAGTGACAGCCTGTCTCTAAGCTCTTCCTTATCCATCTTAACGTAAACCAGTGTGGTAGAAGATCAGTGTTACTTCTCCTAAGTTACCGTGGCATGGTAACTTCCCTTTGGTGAGTTTGGTCGACCCTAATGGTACGGTCAGTACGGCCAGTACGGCCTGTACGGCCTGTACGGCTTAGGTCGACCCAAACTCATTCTTCTCCAACTCCTTACTCTTTCCCAACCTCATCTATTACTCTCAACACTTCTCATCATCCAATGCCTTCATATTAACACTCCCCCTCAAGCTTAGCTTTGTGAAAGCCTAAGCTTGGATGGCTATGAGATCTTCCTCATTAAAAACCTCACCAAGGAAAACCCATTGGGATAAAACCTTGATGAGGGAAAAAGAGTAAAGACCTCACAGCCAAGAGGATCAGCTCCTTCTCTTCCCAAGATCAATGAGGCCCAACCTGATGTGAATGGACTCCATTGTCTTCTGTCTCGCCGCCTTAGTGAACACATCAGCCAACTGATCTTCACTTCTTGTGTAGCATGGCAGGATGACTCCTAAGATGATCATCTGCCTCACCTTGTGACAATCCACTTCAATGTGCTTGGTCCTCTCATGGAACACCGAGTTGGAGGCAATGTGGATGGCAGCTTGGTTATCACAATGCATTGTCATTGGCGTGGCTTGATCAATCTCCAAATGCTTCAAGATACCTTTGATCCACACCAGCTCGTTGGTAAGCTTCAGCATAGCTCTATACTCAGCCTCTGCACTTGAGCAAGACACCACCTTCTGCTTCTTACTCTTCCAAGTAACCAAGTTGCCTCCAATGAATGTGCAATAGCCTGTGGTTGATCTCCTGTCTGCTCTATCACCAGCCCAATCCGCATCACAGTATCCAACCACTTCAGTGCTCCCATTGCAACCCATCCAAACTCCTTGATCAGGTGAGCCGTTGAGATACATCAAGATTCTCTCCACCATGCGCCAGTGATGCTCCTTAGGCACTTGCATGTGTTGACTCACCTGATTCACAGCAAAACAGATGTCAGGTCTAGTTATGGTAAGGTAAATCAATTTACCAACTAGTTTTCTATAGAGTTTAGGATCCTGATAAGGTTTGCTGTCTTCAATCTCCCCCTCTCGTGGGACTTTGTAGCCATCCTCCATAGGCATCCTTGCTGTCTTGCCTCCATACGCACCTGCACCTTTCAAAAGATCAAGTGTATACTTCCTTTGGGACATGAACAACCTTCCTTGGATCTACATATCTCAATTCCAAGAAAGTATTTCATTTCTCCCAAGTCTTTAATTTCAAACATGGATTTAAGGAACTCCTTGGTTGCTATGATACCTTCCTTATCACTTCCTGTGATAATGATATCATCAACATACACAAGGAGTGCAATCATACCTGAGGGAGTAGTGAGAGTGAAGAGGGTGTGGTCTAGTTCAGACTTCTTGAAACCTCGGCCATTCAGAGTAGTACTCAGCTTGTTGTACCAAGCTCTTGGTGATTGCTTCAGTCCATAGATAGCTTTCTTCAGTCTCAACACATTCCCTCTCTTCACTAAGTGTTCCAAGCCTGGAGGTGGATGCATATACACTTCATCCTCCAGCTCTCCTTGTAGAAATGCATTCTTCACATCCATTTGCCATAAGCCCCATCCAAGGTTCACAGCTAAGCTTAATACAATCCGGATTGTGTGTAGTTTAGCTACTGGCGCAAAGGTCTCAATGTAATCTTCTCCATAAGTTTGAGTGAAACCTCTTGCAACCAGTCTTGACTTCTTCCTCTCAACTGTTCCATCAGCCTTATACTTGATTGTGAAGATCCATCTACTAGTCACAGCCTTCTTCCCTTTTGGTAACTCACTCTCATACCATGTATCATTCTTGATCATAGCTCCTGCCTCAGCTCCAACTGATTCCTTCCATTCCTTATCCATTACTGCCTCTTCATAGCTTCTTGGAATGTAGTTCTCATCCAAGTTTACCATAAAGGCACAATGCTCTTCAGGGTATTGAGCAAAGGAGCACACAGCTTGAGAGGGATGCTCCACAGCTTGGGCATTGTAGTACACTCGCGTGTTTACCCAAGAGGAAGGATCCTTCCTCAGCCTTGTGCTTCTTCTCAATACAGGTTGTTCTTGTTCTTGAACCGGTTCATCTTGTGTACTCGGTTCTTGAACTCCACTCTGATGTTCTTCATCTTCTTGGCTTTGCTCACCTTGATTGTGTGAGACTGAAACACTCTCTTCTTCTTCTTCACTCAAGCCGGCTCCATCCTGACCATCTTCTTGAGTTTCAGATTCCCTTCCCCCCTCACGATCAAGGTGAGGTGACTGATTAGCTCCAACAGGGGCCGGAGAACTCTCATGTTGGTTCCTACTCCCCACATTTGGATCCTGGTTCATCGTGATACCTAGACCTTCCAAAATCAGTCTTAAAGCGCCTGCCTTATCTGATGTTAAATCCTTTAGCTCCTCTTGGTTCTTTTCTTCATAGTATCCTCTTGCTTCTATGAACTTCACATCTCTAGAGACTAGGACTCTTTAGTTGCTGGATCATAGCACTTGTATCCCTTTTGTGTTGTTGAGTAGCCAATGAACATAGCCTTAGTGCTCCTTGCATCTAACTTGTTTCTCAACTCTCCTGGTACCAACACAAAGCATAAACATCCAAATACTCTCAAGTAATCCACTGATGGCTTGTGCTTGTTTAGAACTTCAAATGGTGCTTGATCCTTCAACACCTTTGTGGGAATCCTGTTGATCAAATAACAAGCAGTAGCCACAGCATCACTCCAAAATCTCTTTGGAACGTTTGCTTGGAACATCAGTGACCTAGCAACCTCCATCAAGTGTCGGTTCTTCCTCTCAGCTACCCCATTCTGTTGTGGAGTATAGGGACAGCTTGTTTGATGCAAGATCCCATGATGCTCTAGATGACTCTTGAACGCATAGCTTGTGTACTCCCCTCCATTATCTGATCTAAAAATTTTAATCTTGGCATTATAATGGTTAGTCACATAAGCTTGAAAGTTCTTAAATGCATCTATTACTCTATCTTTTGATGGGATTAAAGTTAACCAGGTGTATTTGGATTTTTCATCAATGAATGTGACAAAGTACTTATGATTGTCTCTAGATATGCAAGGTGCAGTCCACACATCAGAATGAATAAGATCAAAGCACTTATCATAAACACTAGTAGAGTTTGGAAAAACAGTTTTACAATGCTTGCCTAAAATGCATGCTTCACAATCCTTATTCTCAAATAAAACACCTGGTAACATCAAGTTCAAAGCTCTACCATGAGGATGTCCTAATCTAGCATGCCACAAAGCATTTTTATTTAAACTAGAAGCAGTAGTAAACGAGCAATTGTAATTGGAAACAGGATCAAGTTCTTCAAGCAAATACAACTCTCCTTTAGTGATTCCTTTTCCAATCAAGTGGCTGCTCTCAATATCCTGAAACTTTACATCATTAGGACTGAATATAACATTGCAATTCAAATCAGTAGTGCATTTCTTAACAGATAGCAAGTTAGATGTAAATTCAGGCATATAGAAAGCTCTAGTGTTCTTATCAAACAACTTCAAGTTTCCTATTCCTCTAATAGGGATCTTGTCCCCATTTGCAATCATAACATGTCCACTAGTTGGTTCTATATCCTTAATCAGATTTGTATCACTAATCATGTGATGAGATGCACCAGAATCAACAATTAATGGCTTAGTTATACTGCTAGCATTATGACAAAGGTTCAAAGGTGATCTAAATGCATTTAGTTCATGATTCATCCTAGCATTTCTAGCAAAGGTGTACTCATGTCTAGCCTGTTCATTGCATTTAACTCTATCCATCCTAGCAATATCAGTAACACAAGGAGATGTTTCTATAGTCTTAGCTATCATGGATGCACCAAAGGAGTACCCATGAGTGTTACCATTCTCCTTGAGCATTTTGATGAGAGCATCCATCTCGGATCTCCTGATGAAGTCTTGATCATTTCCACGGGTGTTAGGAGCTCCTGAGTATGTCACCAGTGCCTTGCCATCACCCTCACGCCCCTCTCCTTCAGCTCCACGGCTAGATGATCCGGCTCCACTTGTTCCCTCAGACGCATGAGCTCTTGCCTCCCTGTCCTTTATGAACTTCGCCGGCTTCAGATGAGGATGTAGTATCCAGCACTGGCTTTTCTTGTGTCCATGCTTCTTGCAGTGATCACAATTGCCATTGAACTTCCTGTCTTCATACTTGCCGTGTGCTGCTCTGTTGGCTTGTGGTATCTCCTCATGATTAGTTTGCGCAGCATTGGCTAGAGACAAGTCTCCTTTACCACCAAACAAGCCAATGGAGCCTTGCTCCTTTTGTATCTGAGCACATGCATCCTCTAAGTCAGGAAGCTTATCCGCCCTCAACATATGCTGAATCAACCCACTGTATCTTGGATTCATTGTCAGCAACAACCCAAAGACCTTGTCTTGCTCTCTTCTTTCATTCAGCAGCTCCGGATCAGTTGTGCTCGGCCTCAGCATCTCCAGCTCTGACCAGAGTGTCCGGAACCTCCCCAAATGCTTAGTGAACTCCATGTCCTCCTGAGTTAGATCATTCAAAGCTTTCTTCACTTCAAAGACCCGGCTGAGGTTAGAGGTGTTTCCATACACCTTCTTCAATGTTTCCCACAGCTCCTTGGCTGTCTCACAATAGCTGTACGCATCTAGAATGGCTGGCTCCAACGAGCTATGAAGAGCAGACATCACCATCATGTCCTCTTGTTGCCACTTCTCAGCTTCAGCTTCCGAGACACTCTCCTTGTCTCCTCCTTGAGTAATGAGCTTTGGAGCCTCACCAGATTTGATGTGCTTCCATAAACCCTTACTTCCCACAGCAGTCTTCACCATCCTAGACCATACTAGGTAGTTACTTCCTTTGAAAGTCACAGCAACCTTCATCTTGGAACCGCTCTCCATCTTAAGCAGTTTCACTTCAATAACTTGTAAAAGACTTGATCTTGAGACTCAGAACTACAACACCAGCTCAAACCCTTCCGTGCCTTGTCTTTACTCTTCAAAGAACCCTCAAAAAGCTTGATAAGACTGTCGGAATGAAGATGTAGCTCCCGGGATGCAGCTTCTTCCAAGAACACTCACACCACTCTCACTTGATCTCTCAAAGTTTCAAGTTTGAATCTTCAAGAGAAAAACGCCAAGAACTCAGATTGAAATCAACCTGGCTCTGATACCATATCACTTTTGAGTAATGTAAAAGATAATCTGAGTTTAGATAAGAATAGAGAAGAGATTAGAGTAGATTTAAGAGATTAAGAGACTAATGGAGAATCATTGTGAAAAGTATAGAGAGATTGATTTGTTTAGAACTGTCTAAGTTTTATTAATGATGAGAGACTACAATATATAGTGAGGCTACAAGAGACATAAGGGTTTTCGAAATCACACTATTGCAATGGATAGGATTCTACTTTAATTCAAACTGTCCAATTAGCTTATCCTTGGATGTAAAGCACCTTTAGCTTTATCCAGCAAGTGACAGCCTGTCTCTAAGCTCTTCCTTATCCATCTTAACGTAAACCAGTGTGGTAGAAGATCAGTGTTACTTCTCCTAAGTTACCGTGGCATGGTAACTTCCCTTTGGTGAGTTTGGTCGACCCTAATGGTACGGTCAGTACGGCCAGTACGGCCTGTACGGCCTGTACGGCTTAGGTCGACCCAAACTCATTCCTCTCCAACTCCTTACTCTTTCCCAACCTCATCTATTACTCTCAACACTTCTCATCATCCAATGCCTTCATATTAACAGAGAAACACCAGGAAGTTGAATAAATCTCATAGGAGTTTGGATGAAGAAGTTATCCCACTTTCTAATCAGGTGATTCCAGTTTCCCAGTTTGGGAATAGGACAGCTTCTCCGTCGTTCCAATCAAACCAGGATGAATCACTTTGTAAGATACTTGATTTGGATACATAAAGTGTTGGAGAATCACCAGGAAGTTGAATAAATCTCATAGGAGTTGGGATGAAGAAGTTATCCCACTTTCAAATCAGGTGATTCCAGTTTCCCAGTTTGGGAATAGGACAGCTTCTTCGTCGTTCCAATCAAACCATGATGAATCACTTTGTAAGAAGCTTGATTTTGATACATAAAATGGTGGGGAAACACCAGGAAGTTGAATAAATCTCATAGGAGTTGGGATGAAGAAGTTATTCCACTTTCAAATCAGGTGATTCCAGTTTCCCAGTTTGGGAATAGGACAGCTTCTTCGTCGTTCCAATCAAACCAGGATGAATCACTTTGTAAGAAGCTTGATTTTGATACATAAAATGGTGGAGAATCACCAGGAAGTTGAATAAATCTCATAGGAGTTGGGATGAAGAAGTTATCCCACTTTCTAATTAGGTGATTCCAGTTTCTTAGTTTGGGAATAGGACAGCTTCTCCGTCGTTCCAATCAAACCAGGATGAATCACTTTGTAAGAAGCTTGATTTGGATACATAAAGTGTTGGAGAATCACCAGGAAGTTGAATAAATCTCATAGGAGTTGGGATGAAGAAGTTATCCCACTTTCAAATCAGGTGATTCCAGTTTCCCAGTTTGGGAATAGGACAGCTTCTCCGTCGTTCCAATCAAACCAGGATGGATCCCTTTGTAAGAAGCTTGATTTTGATACATAAAATGGTGGAGAAACACCAGGAAGTTGAATAAATCTCATAGGAGTTGGGATGAAGAAGTTATCCCACTTTCTAATCAGGTGATTCCAGTTTCCCAGTTTGGGAATAGGACAGCTTCTCCGTCGTTCCAATCAAACCAGGATGAATCACTTTGTAAGAAGCTTGATTTGGATACATAAAGTGTTGGAGAATCACCAGGAAGTTGAATAAATCTCATAGGAGTTGGGATGAAGAAGTTATCCCACTTTCAAATCAGGTGATTCCAGTTTCCCAGTTTGGGAATATGACAGCTTCTTCGTCAATCCAATCAAACCAGGATGAATCACTTTGTAAGAAGCTTGATTTTGATACATAAAATGGTGGAGAAACACCAGGAAGTTGAATAAATCTCATAGGAGTTGGGATGAAGAAGTTATCCCACTTTCTAATCAGGTGATTCCAGTTTCCCAGTTTGGGAATAGGACAGCTTCTCCGTCGTTCCAATCAAACCAGGATGAATCACTTTGTAAGATACTTGATTTGGATACATAAAGTGTTGGAGAATGACCAGGAAGTTGAATAAATCTCATAGGAGTTGGGATGAAGAAGTTATCCCACTTTCAAATCAGGTGATTCCAGTTTCCCAGTTTGGGAATAGGACAACTTCTTCGTCAATCCAATCAAACCAGGATGAATCACTTTGTAAGAAGCTTGATTTTGATACATAAAATGGTGGGGAAACACCAGGAAGTTGAATAAATCTCATAGGAGTTGGGATGAAGAAGTTATCCCACTTTCTAATCAGGTGATTCCAGTTTCCCAGTTTGGGAATAGGACAGCTTCTCCGTCGTTCCAATCAAACCAGGATGAATCACTTTGTAAGAAGCTTGATTTGGATACATAAAGTGTTGGAGAATCACCAGGAAGTTGAATAAATCTCATAGGAGTTGGGATGAAGAAGTTATCCCACTTTCAAATCAGGTGATTCCAGTTTCCCAGTTTGGGAATAGGACAGCTTCTTCGTTGTTCCAATCAAACCATGATGAATCCCTTTGTAAGAAGCTTGATTTTGATACATAAAATGGTGGAGAAACACCAGGAAGTTGAATAAATCTCATAGGAGTTGGGATGAAGAAGTTATCCCACTTTCTAATCAGGTGATTCCAGTTTCCCAGTTTGGGAATAGGACAGTTTCTCCGTCGTTCCAATCAAACCAGGATGAATCACTTTGTAAGATACTTGATTTGGATACATAAAGTGTTGGAGAATCACCAGGAAGTTGAATAAATCTCATAGGAGTTGGGATGAAGAAGTTATCCCACTTTCAAATCAGGTGATTCCAGTTTCCCAGTTTGGGAATAGGACAGCTTCTTCGTCGTTCCAATCAAACCATGATGAATCACTTTGTAAGAAGCTTGATTTGGATACATAAAGTGTTGGAGAATCACCAGGAAGTTGAATAAATCTCATAGGAGTTGGGATGAAGAAGTTATCCCACTTTCAAATCAGGTGATTCCAGTTTCCCAGTTTGGGAATAGGACAACTTCTTCGTCAATCCAATCAAACCAGGATGAATCACTTTGTAAGAAGCTTGATTTTGATACATAAAATGGTGGAGAAACACCAGGAAGTTGAATAAATCTCATAGGAGTTTGGATGAAGAAGTTATCCCACTTTCTAATCAGGTGATTCCAGTTTCCCAGTTTGGGAATAGGACAGCTTCTCCGTCGTTCCAATCAAACCAGGATGAATCACTTTGTAAGATACTTGATTTGGATACATAAAGTGTTGGAGAATCACCAGGAAGTTGAATAAATCTCATAGGAGTTGGGATGAAGAAGTTATCCCACTTTCAAATCAGGTGATTCCAGTTTCCCAGTTTGGGAATAGGACAGCTTCTTCGTCGTTCCAATCAAACCAGGATGAATCACTTTGTAAGAAGCTTGATTTTGATACATAAAATGGTGGGGAAACACCAGGATGTTGAATAAATCTCATAGGAGTTGGGATGAAGAAGTTATCCCACTTTCAAATCAGGTGATTCCAGTTTCCCAGTTTGGGAATAGGACAGCTTCTTCGTCGTTCCAATCAAACCAGGATGAATCACTTTGTAAGAAGCTTGATTTTGATACATAAAATGGTGGAGAATCACCAGGAAGTTGAATAAATCTCATAGGAGTTGGGATGAAGAAGTTATCCCACTTTCTAATCAGGTGATTCCAGTTTCCCAGTTTGGGAATAGGACAGCTTCTCCGTCGTTCCAATCAAACCAGGATGAATCACTTTGTAAGAAGCTTGATTTGGATACATAAAGTGTTGGAGAATCACCAGGAAGTTGAATAAATCTCATAGGAGTTGGGATGAAGAAGTTATCCCACTTTCAAATCAGGTGATTCCAGTTTCCCAGTTTGGGAATAGGACAACTTCTTCGTCGTCCAATCAAACCAGGATGAATCACTTTGTAAGAAGCTTGATTTTGATACATAAAATGGTGGGGAAACACCAGGAAGTTGAATAAATCTCATAGGAGTTGGGATGAAGAAGTTATCCCACTTTCTAATCAGGTGATTCCAGTTTCCCAGTTTGGGAATAGGACAGCTTCTCCGTCGTTCCAATCAAACCAGGATGAATCACTTTGTAAGAAGCTTGATTTGGATACATAAAGTGTTGGAGAATCACCAGGAAGTTGAATAAATCTCATAGGAGTTGGGATGAAGAAGTTATCCCACTTTCAAATCAGGTGATTCCAGTTTCCCAGTTTGGGAATAGGACAGCTTCTTCGTTGTTCCAATCAAACCATGATGAATCCCTTTGTAAGAAGCTTGATTTTGATACATAAAATGGTGGAGAAACACCAGGAAGTTGAAAAAATCTCATAGGAGTTGGGATGAAGAAGTTATCCCACTTTCTAATCAGTATACATTTTTGTGTATTAGAGCATGATTCAACTAATCAGGGATAATCAGATGAGAAGATTAAAGAGATTAAGAGATTTTAGTGAGAGAATAGAGAGAGAGGCTCAAAACTCCATTTGATTGATTAATGAGAGAGTTTACAACACATATAGATTAGGGATACATAATTTCGTCCAGGTTCAGTCTAGCTAGGATAAGAGGCATGTGTAGTCAAAGATGCTTGATTCAAACTAGCCAATAAGGTTCCTCACATGCTTGGGAATCTTGCTTTAGCTTTCAAGCTGGTGCCAGCCTGTCTAAAGCTCTCTAGCCTTGACCAGACCTTATCCAAACTCCTCCTTGCTTATCCAGACTCCTCCTGGCGTGTTTCACTCTCCAAATGGATGCAAGGTAACTTCCCAAGTCTTTTACCTCAGTTACCACAGTAACAATAAAGTTACTGTGGTAAATCTCCAAAGTTACTGCCTGCTCCAAATCCCTTCCTCTATCCATGTATCAACTCTTCATCTCCTCATCTCCTCATCTTAACACTCCCCCTCAAGCTTGACCATGTGGAACAAGTCAAGCTTGGAAACCATGAAGACCTCCCTCATTAAAAACCTCACCAAAGAAAACCCATTGGGATAAAACTTTGATGAGGGAAAAAGAGTGGAGACTCCATGGTTAAGGGGCTCAGCTCCTGGGAGTAAGATCAATGAGTCCAAGCCTGGATAGTATGGACTCCATTGTCTTCAATCTCGCTGCCTTAGTAAACACATCTGCAAGCTGATCTTCACTTCTTGTATAACATGGCAGAATCACTCCTAAGATAATCATCTGCCTCACCTTATGGCAATCCACCTCTATGTGCTTTGTTCTCTCATGAAACACTGAGTTGGAGGCAATGTGGATAGCTGCTTGATTGTCACAATGCATAGTCATAGGAGTACTCTGCTCAATCTCTAGGTGCTTCAAGATCCCCTTGATCCACACCAACTCGTTTGTCAGCTTCAGCATGGCTCTATACTCAGCTTCAGCACTTGAACAAGAGATAACCTTCTGCTTCTTACTCTTCCAAGTAACCAAGTTTCCTCCAATGAATGTACAATACCCAGTAGTTGATCTCCTGTCCACTCTATCTCCTGCCCAATCAGCATCACAATACCCAACCACTTCTGTACTGCCATTACAACCCATCCAAACTCCTTGTCCAGCCGTCCCACTCAGATACCTCAGTATCCTATCAACCATCTTCCAGTGATGGACCTTTGGCGCCTGCATATGCTGACTCACTTGGTTCACAGCAAAACATATATCTGGTCTGGTGATGGTCAAGTAGATCAGCTTGCCAACCATCTTCCTGTATAGCTTAGGATCTTCAAACAGCTGCTTCTCTTCAACCTCCCCCTCACGCAGAACTTTATATCCCTCCTCAAGGGGTGTCTTAGCTATCTTTCCTCCAAGCACATCAGTCTCCTTCAACATATCCATAGTATACTTCCTTTGAGACATAAACAAACCCTCCTTTGATCTGCATATCTCAATGCCCAGAAAATACTTCATCTCTCCCAAATCCTTGATGTCAAACACAGATTTGAGAAACTCCTTAGTAGCCTGAATCCCTGCCTTATCACTTCCTGTGATAATCAAATCATCCACATACACTAGAATCACAATGCTCCCTGAAGGTCCTGTCAAGGTGAAGAGAGTGTGATCTAGTTCAGACTTCCTAAAGCCTCTCCCATTGAGTGTTGTACTCAGCTTCCTGTACCAAGCTCTAGGTGACTGTTTCAACCCATATATTGCTTTCTTCAATCTCAAAACATTCCCTGGCTTTACTAGATGCTCAAGACCAGGAGGTGGATGCATGTATACTTCATCTTCAAGTTCACCTTGCAAGAAAGCATTCTTCACATCCATTTGCCACAAATCCCACTCCAAGTTTGTTGCAATAGATAACACAATTCGAATTGTGTGAAGCTTGGCCACTGGTGCAAAAGTATCAATGTAATCTTCCCCATAAGTTGTGTAAATCCTCTTGCAACCAGCCTAGTCTTGCGCCTATCTATCTCCCCATTTGCAAGGTACTTGATGGTGAAGATCCATCTGCTTGAAACTGCCTTCTTCCCTTTAGGTAACTCACTCTCATACCAAGTATCATTCCTGATCATTGCATCCCTTTCATCTCCTACTGAATCTCTCCAAACCTTGTGCTTCATAGCTTCTTCATAAGATCTTGGTATCTCATTCTCATCCAAGTTACACATAAACACCATGTGCTCTTCTGGAAACTCAGCAAAGGAACACACGCTTGAGAGGGATGCTCCACAGCCTGGGCATTGTAGTACACTCTCGTGTTTACCCAGTTGGAAGGATCCCTCCTTATCCTTGTGCTCCTCCGCAAGGTCTCAACCTGTTCTTCAGCCTGAACATTCTCTTGTGCTTCCTCTCTTAAACCAGTAGGTTCTCCCTGCTCATTTCCAGTAGGTTCTCCCTGCTCATTTCCACCTGACTGAGCTCCACTCTCTACTTCATGTGTCTCCTCCTGATCATGCTGACCTGAATCCTCTTGGTTATGCTCCTGCTCCCCTGATTCAGATCCATTCCCCCTCTCATGATCAAGAGGAGTTGTTCCTCCAGCTTCTCCAGCTTGATTAGAAGGTCCTGTTCTTCCTGGTTCCTGATCTTGGGATAATCCTATCCCTAGCCTCTCCAACAACACCCTCAATGTTGTTGCCTTCTCTGATGGAGCTCGGGACAGATCCTCTAGGTCTTCCCATTTCTTCTCCTCATAATACCCTTTAGACTCAACAAACTTCACTTCTCTAGATACCATAACCCTCCTAGTTATTGGATCATAACATTTGTAGCCTTTCTGAGTGATTGAGTACCCAATGAACATAGCTTTAGTACTCTTTGCTTCTAGCTTGTTCCTTCTTTCTCCGGGAATCATCACATAACATAAGCACCCAAAGACTCTCAAATGATCAATGTGTGGCTTGGCCTTGTTTAATACTTCAAAGGGAGACAGTTTCTTCAACACGGGTTGGCACTCTATTGATGAGATAGCAAGCAGTCTGAACAGCATCACTCCAAAACCTCTTAGGGACATTCATGTGGAACATTATTGATCTCGCAACCTCCATCAAATGTCTGTTCTTCCTCTCAGCCACCCCATTTTGTTGTGGTGTGTAAGGACAGCTAGTTTGTTGCACAATCCCATGCTTTGCAAGATGACTCTTGAAAGCATTGCTAGTGTATTCTCCTCCATTATCAGACCTCAGAATCTTCACAGTGGCATTGTACTGGTTAGTAACATATGCTTGGAAGTTCATGAAGGCTTCCAGGACTCTGTCTTTGGAGGGAATCATGGTGATCCATGTGTACTTGGACTTCTCATCAATGAAAGTCACAAAGTACTTATGGCTGTCTCTAGACATACAGGGAGCTGTCCACACGTCTGAATGCACCAGATCAAAGCAATTCTCATATCTGGTTTCTGATGTTGGGAAGACAGTTCTACAGTGCTTTCCAAGTATACAAGCTTCACACTCCAAGTGATTGAACGCCATACTTGGTAGAATCAGTTCAATTGCCTTGGCATGAGGATGTCCCAGCCTTGCATGCCATGTGAGATTATCACACCTATCCGTTGTGCTGCTTAAACACACAGACTCCACAGGACTAGGCGCCTCAGTTGTTTGGAGATGATAGAGCTGATGCTTGCTGTCTCCTCTGCCAATAACTCTTCCAGTCTTCAAATCCTGGAACTCAACTTCATTTGGTCTGAAAACCACTTGACAATCCAGATCAACTGTAGCCTTCTTAACTGAGATTAGATTGGATGTAAACTGAGGTAGGTAGAAGGCAGTGGAGTTCTTCTCAAACAGCTTGAGGTTTCCCACTCCTTCTATTGGGATCCTGGTACCATTGGCTATCATGACACTCCCTGTTGCTGCTTTAACCTCACTGATTAGTCTCTTGTCACTGATCATGTGGTGTGTTGCTCCAGAGTCAATGATGATGGGTTTAGATGTGGATGCTTTGGCAGGAGCACCCAGACTCCGGGTCGTAGCCAAAGCATACACATGCTTAACCAACTCATCCCATTCCTTCTTTGTCACACACTCATCTGCCCTCTTGGTATCCATTCCTCTCATATCCGCACTGTCTCCTACTGTTTCTCCCATGTAAGCTGAGTATGAACACTCTCCTATAACCATCTGCTGAAGTACATCCTTGATTCTCTTCAAGATCACACTCATCCTGTCACTCAAGTGCTCAGACTCGCTATCCTTTCTCCATGCCCTTCTCTTCATTAACCACTCCTTAGAAAGTTTTCTCAACCTTCCCCTCTTACAGCTTGTACCTCCCTTCCATCTTTCTGGCTTCCTGTTCATTTCCCACACATCACAAGTATATTTAACAAGCTCACATACCTCTTCCATAAGGAAGCTGAAGATCACATCTTGCTTCCTCCTTTCTTGACAACATCTCGGATTTGATGTGTGTGTCTTCACCACATCTAGCTCTGACCATACTTCTCTCAGCCTTCCCACAAGCTGATAACACTCATCCTTTCCTTGTCTCAAGCCGCGGATCACCCCTCTGTCCTCAACGACTCTCACAAGCTTGGACTTGCCTAAAGTTGCTTCAATCTCACTCTTTGTAGTGTTTCCTTGAACAACTTCATTTCCCAGCTTCAGACCTCTTGTCTGACCTTCTTCAGTAGCCATTTCCATGAAAGGTTTCCCCTTTCCATGACTACTCCATAACCCACAGCTTTCCAAAGCTCTTTTGGCCCACCTTGACCACTCGCCATGCCTCTCCTCTTCAGTCTTCACAGTTGACTCAGGTCTGTGCTCCATTTCCATGTTGAGATGATTTGGATTCACCAGAACCTCTCACGCCACCAAGATAATGAAACCCAGAAGTTAAGAACACCAAGAACACTCAAGAACACTCAAGATTTTTAAGAAAAAGGAATCACACTCTCCCACTTTGCGCAACCTGGCTCTGATACCATATACACTTTTGTGTATTAGAGCATGATTCAACTAATCAGGGATAATCAGATGAGAAGATTAAAGAGATTAAGAGATTTTAGTGAGAGAATAGAGAGAGAGGCTCAAAACTCCATTAGATTGATTAATGAGAGAGTTTACAACACATATAGATTAGGGATACATAATTTCGTCCAGGTTCAGTCTAGCTAGGATAAGAGGCATGTGTAGTCAAAGATGCTTGATTCAAACTAGCCAATAAGGTTCCTCACATGCTTGGGAATCTTGCTTTAGCTTTCAAGCTGGTGCCAGCCTGTCTAAAGCTCTCTAGCCTTGACCAGACCTTATCCAAACTCCTCCTTGCTTATCCAGACTCCTCCTGGCGTGTTTCACTCTCCAAATGGATGCAAGGTAACTTCCCAAGTCTTTTACCTCAGTTACCACAGTAACAATAAAGTTACTGTGGTAAATCTCCAAAGTTACTGCCTGCTCCAAATCCCTTCCTCTATCCATGTATCAACTCTTCATCTCCTCATCTCCTCATCTTAACAATCAGGTGATTCCAGTTTCCCAGTTTGGGAATAGGACAGCTTCTCCGTCGTTCCAATCAAACCAGGATGAATCACTTTGTAAGAAGCTTGATTTTGATACATAAAATGGTGGGGAAACACCAGGAAGTTGAATACATCTCATAGGAGTTGGGATGAAGAAGTTATCCCACTTTCTAATCAGGTGATTCCAGTTTCCCAGTTTGGGAATAGGACAGCTTCTCCGTCGTTCCAATCAAACCAGGATGAATCACTTTGTAAGAAGCTTGATTTGGATACGTAAAGTGTTGGAGAATCACCAGGAAGTTGAATAAATCTCATAGGAGTGTGGATGAAGAAGTTATCCCACTTTCAAATCAGGTGATTCCAGTTTCCCAGTTTGGGAATAGGACAGCTTCTTCGTCGTTCCAATCAAACCAGGATGAATCACTTTGTAAGAAGCTTGATTTGGATACATAAAATGGTGGAGAAACACCAGGAAGTTGAATAAATCTCATAGGAGTTGGGATGAAGAAGTTATCCCACTTTCTAATCAGGTGATTCCAGTTTCCCAGTTTGGGAATAGGACAGCTTCTTCGTCGTTCCAATCAAACCAGGATGAATCACTTTGTAAGAAGCTTGATTTGGATACATAAAGTGTTGGAGAATCACCAGGAAGTTGAATAAATCTCATAGGAGTTGGGATGAAGAAGTTATCCCACTTTCAAATCAGGTGATTCCAGTTTCCCAGTTTGGGAATATGACAGCTTCTTCGTCGTTCCAATCAAACCAGGATGAATCACTTTGTAAGAAGCTTGATTTAGATACATAAAGTGGTGGAGAATCACCAGGAAGTTGAATAAATCTCATAGGAGTTGGGATGAAGAAGTTATCCCACTTTCTAATCACGTGATTCCAGTTTCCCAGTTTGGGAATAGGACAGCTTCTTCGTCGTTCCAATCAAACCAGGATGAATCACTTTGTAAGAAGCTTGATTTGGATACATAAAGTGTTGTAGAATCACCAGGAAGTTGAATAAATCTCATAGGAGTTGGGATGAAGAAGTTATCCCACTTTCAAATCAGGTGATTCCAGTTTCCCAGTTTGGGAATAGGACAGCTTCTTCGTCGTTCCAATCAAACCAGGATGAATCACTTTGTAAGAAGCTTGATTTGGATACATAAAGTGGTGGAGAATCACCAGGAAGTTGAATAAATCTCATAGGAGTTGGGATGAAGAAGTTATCCCACTTTCAAATCAGGTGATTCCAGTTTCCCAGTTTGGGAATAGGACAGCTTCTTCGTCGTTCCAATCAAACCAGGATGAATCACTTTGTAAGAAGCTTGATTTGGATACATAAAATGGTGGAGAATCACCAGGAAGTTGAATAAATCTCATAGGAGTTGGGATGAAGAAGTTATCCCACTTTCTAATCAGGTGATTCCAGTTTCCCAGTTTGGGAATAGGACAGCTTCTTCGTCGTTCCAATCAAACCAGGATGAATCACTTTGTAAGAAGCTTGATTTGGATACATAAAGTGTTGGAGAATCACCAGGAAGTTGAATAAATCTCATAGGAGTTGGGATGAAGAAGTTATCCCACTTTCTAATCAGGTGATTCCAGTTTCCCAGTTTGGGAATAGGACATCTTCTTCGTCGTTCCAATCAAACCAGGATGAATCACTTTGTAAGAAGCTTGATTTGGATACATAAAGTGTTGGGAATCACCAGGAAGTTGAATAAATCTCATAAGAGCTGGGATGAAGAAGTTATCCCACTTTCTAATCAGGTGATTCCAGTTTCCCAGTTTGGGAATAGGACAGCTTCTTCGTCGTTCCAATCAAACCAGGATGAATCACTTTGTAAGAAGCTTGATTTGGATACATAAAGTGTTGGAGAATCACCAGGAAGTTGAATAAATCTCATAAGAGTTGGGATGAAGAAGTTATCCCACTTTCTAATCAGGTGATTCCAGTTTCCCAGTTTGGGAATAGGACAGCTTCTTCGTCGTTCCAATCAAACCAGGATGAATCACTTTGTAAGAAGCTTGATTTGATACATAAAATGGTGGAGAACACCAGGAAGTTGAATAAATCTCATAGGAGTTGGGATGAAGAAGTTATCCCACTTTCTAATCAGGTGATTCCAGTTTCCCAGTTTGGGAATAGGACAGCTTCTTCGTCGTTCCAATCAAACCAGGATGAATCACTTTGTAAGAAGCTTGATTTGGATACATAAAGTGTGGAGAATCACCAGGAAGTTGAATAAATCTCATAGGAGTTGGGATGAAGAAGTTATCCCACTTTCTAATCAGGTGATTCCAGTTTCCCAGTTTGGGAATAGGACAGCTTCTTCGTCGTTCCAATCAAACCAGGATGAATCACTTTGTAAGAAGCTTGATTTGGATACATAAAATGGTGGAGAATCACCAGGAAGTTGAATAAATCTCATAGGAGTTGGGATGAAGAAGTTATCCCACTTTCAATCAGGTGATTCCAGTTTCCCAGTTTGGGAATAGGACAGCTTCTTCGTCGTTCCAATCAAACCAGGATGAATCACTTTGTAAGAAGCTTGATTTGGATACATAAAGTGTTGGAGAATCACCAGGAAGTTGAATAAATCTCATAGGAGTTGGGATGAAGAAGTTATCCCACTTTCAAATCAGGTGATTCCAGTTTCCCAGTTTGGGAATAGGACAGCTTCTTCGTCGTCTTCGTCGTTCCAATCAAACCAGGATGAATCACTTTGTAAGAAGCTTGATTTTGATACATAAAAATGGTGGAGAAACACCAGGAAGTTGAATAAATCTCATAGGAGTTGGGATTTTGTTGAAGATTTATTCCCCACTTTCTAATCAGGTGATTACAGTTCCCAGTTGGCAGAATAGGACCGTTCTCGTCGTTCCAATCAAAACCAGGATGAATCACTTTGTAAGAAGCTTGATTTGGATACATAAATGGTGGAGAATCACCAGGAAGTTGAATTAATCTCATAGGAGTTGGGATGAAGAAGTTATCCCACTTTCTAATCAGGTGATTCCAGTTTCCCAGTTTGGGAATAGGACAGCTCTTCGTCGTTCCAATCAAACCAGGATGAATCACTTTGTAAGACGCTTGATTTGGATACATAAAGTTTGGAGAATCACCAGGATGTTGAATAAATCTCATAGGAGTTGGGATGAAGAAGTTATCCCACTTTCAAATCAGGTGGATTCCAGTTTTCCCAGTTGGGAATAGACAGCTTCTTCGTCGTTCCAATCAAACCAGGATGAATCACTTGTGAGAAGCTTGATTTGGATACATAAAGTGGTGGAGAATCACCAGGAAGTTGAATAAATCTCATAGGAGTTGGGATGAAGAAGTTATCCCACTTTCAAATCAGGTGATTCCAGTTTCCCCAGTTTGGGAATAGCACAGCTTCTTCGTCGTTCCAATCAAACCAGGATGAATCACTTTGTGAGAAGCTTGATTTGGATACATAAAGTGGTGGAGAATCACCAGGAAGTTGAATAAATCTCATAGGAGTTGGGATGAAGAAGTTATCCCACTTTCAAATCAGGTGATTCCAGTTTCCCAGTTTGGAATAGCACAGCTTCTTCGTCGTTCCAATCAAACCAGGATGAATCACTTTGTGAGAAGCTTGATTTGGATACATAAAGCGGTGGAGAATCACCAGGAAGTTGAATAAATCTCATAGGAGTTGGGATGAAGAAGTTATCCCACTTTCAAATCAGGTGATTCCAGTTTCCCAGTTTGGGAATAGCACAGCTTCTTCGTCGTTCCAATCAAACCAGGATGAATCACTTTGTGAGAAGCTTGATTGGATACATAAAGTGGTGGAGAATCACCAGGAAGTTGAATAAATCTCATAGGAGTTGGGATGAAGAAGTTATCCCACTTTCAAATCAGGTGATTCCAGTTTCCCAGTTTGGGAATAGCACAGCTTCTTCGTCGTTCCAATCAAACCAGGATGAATCACTTTGTGAGAAGCTTGATTTGGATACATAAAGTGGTGGAGAATCACCAGGAAGTTGAATAAATCTCATAGGAGTTGGGATGAAGAAGTTATCCCACTTTCAAATCAGGTGATTCCAGTTTCCCAGTTTGGGAATAGCACAGCTTCTTCGTCGTTCCAATCAAACCAGGATGAATCACTTTGTGAGAAGCTTGATTTGGATACATAAAGTGGTGGAGAATCACCAGGAAGTTGAATAAATCTCATAGGAGTTGGGATGAAGAAGTTATCCCACTTTCAAATCAGGTGATTCCAGTTTCCCTAGTTTGGGAATAGCACAGCTTCTTCGTCGTTCCAATCAAACCAGGATGAATCACTTTGTGAGAAGCTTGATTTGGATACATAAAGTGGTGGAGAATCACCAGGAAGTTGAATAAATCTCATAGGAGTTGGGATGAAGAAGTTATCCCACTTTCAAATCAGGTGATTCCAGTTTCCCAGTTTGGGAATAGCACAGCTTCTTCGTCGTTCCAATCAAACCAGGATGAATCACTTTGTGAGAAGCTTGATTTGGATACATAAAGTGGTGGAGAATCACCAGGAAGTTGAATAAATCTCATAGGAGTTGGGATGAAGAAGTTATCCCACTTTCAAATCAGGTGATTCCAGTTTCCCAGTTTGGGAATAGCACAGCTTCTTCGTCGTTCCAATCAAACCAGGATGAATCACTTTGTAAGAAGCTTGATTTGGATACATAAAGTGGTGGAGAATCACCAGGAAGTTGAATAAATCTCATAGGAGTTGGGATGAAGAAGTTATCCCACTTTCAAATCAGGTGATTCCAGTTTCCCAGTTTGGGAATAGCACAGCTTCTTTTTCGTTCCAATCAAACCAGGACGAATCACTTTGTGAGAAGCTTGATTTGGATACATAAAGTGGTGGAGAATCACCAGGAAGTTGAATAAATCTCATAGGAGTTGGGATGAAGAAGTTATCCCACTTTCAAATCAGGTGATTCCAGTTTCCCAGTTTGGGAATAGCACAGCTTCTTCGTCGTTCCAATCAAACCAGGATGAATCACTTGATGAGAAGCTTGATTTGGATACATAAAGTGGTGAAGAATCACCAGGAAGTTGAATAAATCTCATAGGAGTTGGGATGAAGAAGTTATCCTACTTTCCAATCAGGTGATTCCAGTTTCCCAGTTTGGGAATAGCACAGCTTCTTCGTCGTTCCAATCAAACCAGGATGAATCACTTTGTGAGAAGCTTGATTTGGATACATAAAGTGGTGGAGAATCACCAGGAAGTTGAATAAATCTCATAGGAGTTGGGATGAAGAAGTTATCCCACTTTCAAATCAGGTGATTCCAGTTTCCCAGTTTGGGAATAGCACAGCTTCTTCGTCGTTCCAATCAAACCAGGATGAATCACTTTGTCAGAAGCTTGATTTGGATACATAAAGTGGTGGAGAATCACCAGGAAGTTGAATAAATCTCATAGGAGTTGGGATGAAGAAGTTATCCCACTTTCAAATCAGGTGATTCCAGTTTCCCAGTTGGGAATAGCACAGCTTCTTCGTCGTTCCAATCAAACCAGGATGAATCACTTTGTGAAAATCTTGATTAGGATAAATAAAGTGGTGGAGAATCACCAGGAATTTAATAAATCTCATAGGAGTTGGGATGAAGAAGTTATCCCACTTTCAAATCAGGTGATTCCAGTTTCCCAGTTTGGGAATACGACAGCTTCTTCGTCGTTCCAATCAAACCATGATGAATCACTTTGTGAGAAGCTTGATTTGGATACATAAAGTGGTGGAGAATCACGAGGAAGTTGAAAAAATCTCATAGGAGTTGGGATGAAGAAGTTAACCCACTTTCAAATCAGGTGATTCCAGTTTCCCAGTTTGGGAATAGCACAGCTTCTTCGTCGTTCCAATCAAACCAGGATGAATCACTTTGTGAGAAGCTTGATTTGGATACATAAAGTGGTGGAGAATCACCAGGAAGTTGAATAAATCTCATAGGAGTTGGGATGAAGAAGTTATCCCACTTTCAAATCATGTGATTCCAGTTTCCTAGTTTGGGAATAGCACAGCTTCTTCGTCGTTCCAATCAAACCAGGATGAATCACTTTGTGAGAAGCTTGATTTGGATACATAAAGTGGTGGAGAATCACCAGGAAGTTGAATAAATCTCATAGGAGTTGGGATGAAGAAGTTATCCCACTTTCAAATCAGGTGATTCCAGTTTCCCAGTTTTGGAATTGCACAGCTTCTTCGTCGTTCCAATCAAACCAGGATGAATCACTTTGTGTGAAGCTTGATTTGGATACATAAAGTGGTGGAGAATCACCAGGAAGTTGAATAAATCTCATAGGAGTTGGGATGAAGAAGTTATCCCACTTTTTAATCAGGTGATTCCAGTTTCCCAGTTTGGGAATAGCACAGCTTCTTCGTCGTTCCAATCAAACCAGGATGAATCACTTTGTGAGAAGCTTGATTTGGATACATAAAGTGGTGGAGAATCACCAGGAAGTTGAATAAATCTCATAAGAGTTGGATGAAGAAGTTATCCCACTTTCAAATCAGGTGATTCCAGTTTCCCAGTTTGGGAATAGCACAGCTTCTTCGTCGTTCCAATCAAACCAGGATGAATCACTTTGTGAGAAGCTTGATTTGGATACATAAAGTGGTGAGAATCACCAGGAAGTTGAATAAATCTCATAGGAGTTGGGATGAAGAAGTTATCCCACTTTCAAATCAGGTGATTCCAGTTTCCCAGTTTGGGAATAGCACAGCTTCTTCGTCGTTCCAATCAAACCAGGATGAATCACTTTGTGAGAAGCTTGATTTGGATACATAAAGTGGTGGAGAATCACCAGGAAGTTGAATAAATCTCATAGGAGTTGGGATGAAGAAGTTCCCACTTTCAAATCAGGTGATTCCAGTTTCCCAGTTTGGGAATAGCACAGCTTCTTCGTCGTTCCAATCAAACCAGGATGAATCACTTGATGAGAAGCTTGATTTGGATAAATAAAGTGGTGGAGAATCACCAGGAAGTTGAATAAATCTCATAGGAGTTGGGATGAAGAAGTTATCCCACTTTCAAATCAGGTGATTCCAGTTTCCCAGTTTGGGAATAGCACAGCTTCTTCGGTGTTCCAATCAAACCAGGATGAATAACTTTGTAAGAAGCTTGATTTGGATACAAAAAGTGGTGTGGAATCACCAGGAAGTTGAATAAATCTCATAGGAGTTGGCAAGAAGAAGTTATCCCACTTTCAAATTAGGTGATTCCAGTTTCCCAGTTTGAGAATAGCACAGCTTCTTCGTCGTTCCAATCAAACCAGGATGAATCACTTTGTGAGAAGCTTGATTTGGATACATAAAGTGGTGGAGAATCACCAGGAAGTTGAATAAATCTCATAGGAGTTGGGATGAAGAAGTTATCCCACTTTCAAATCAGGTGATTCCAGTTTCCCAGTTTGGGAATAGCACAGCTTCTTCGTCGTTCCAATCAAACCAGGATGAATCACTTTGTGAGAAGCTTGATTTGGATACATAAAGTGGTGGAGAATCACCAGGAAGTTGAATAAATCTCATAGGAGTTGGATGAAGAAGTTATCCCACTTTCAAATCAGGTGATTCCAGTTTCCCAGTTTGGGAATAGCACAGCTTCTTCTTCGTCGTTCCAATCAAACCAGGATGAATCACTTTGTGAGAAGCTTGATTTGGATACATAAAGTGGTGGAGAATCACCAGGAAGTTGAATAAATCTCATAGGAGTTGGGATGAAGAAGTTATCCCACTTTCAAATCAGGTGATTCCAGTTTCCCAGTTTGGGAATAGCACAGCTTCTTCTTCGTCGTTCCAATCAAACCAGGATGAATCACTTTGTGAGAAGCTTGATTTGGATACATAAAGTGGTGGAGAATCACACCAGGAAGTTGAATAAATCTCATAGGAGTTGGGATGAAGAAGTTATCCCACTTTCAAATCAGGTGATTCCAGTTTCCCAGTTTGGGAATAGCACAGCTTCTTCGTCGTTCCAATCAAACCAGGATGAATCACTTTGTGAGAAGCTTGATTTGGATACATAAAGTGGTGGAGAATCACCAGGAAGTTGAATAAATCTCATAGGAGTTGGGATGAAGAAGTTATCCCACTTTCAAATCAGGTGATTCCAGTTTCCCAGTTTGGGAATAGCACAGCTTCTTCGTCGTTCCAATCAAACCAGGATGAATCACTTTGTGAGAAGCTTGATTTGGATACATAAAGTGGTGGAGAATCACCAGGAAGTTGAATAAATCTCATAGGAGTTGGGATGAAGAAGTTATCCCACTTTCAAATCAGGTGATTCCAGTTTCCCAGTTTGGGAATAGCACAGCTTCTTCGTCGTTCCAATCAAACCAGGATGAATCACTTTGTGAGAAGCTTGATTTGGATACATAAAGTGGTGGAGAATCACCAGGAAGTTGAATAAATCTCATAGGAGTTGGGATGAAGAAGTTATCCCACTTTCAAATCAGGTGATTCCAGTTTCCCAGTTTGGGAATAGCACAGCTTCTTCGTCGTTCCAATCAAACCAGGATGAATCACTTTGTGAGAAGCTTTATTTGGATACATAAAGTGGTGGAGAATCATCAGGAAGTTGAATAAACCTCATAGGAGTTGGGATGAAGAAGTTATCCCACTTTCAAATCAGGTGATTCCAGTTTCCCAGTTTGGGAATAGCACAGCTTCTTCGTCCTTCCAATCAAACCAGGATGAATCTCTTTGTGAGAAGCTTTATTTGGATACATAAAGTGGTTTTATCCCACTTTCAAATCAGGTGATTCCAGTTTCCCAGTTTGGGAATAGCACAGCTTCTTCGTCCTTCCAATCAAACCAGGATGAATCTCTTTGTGAGAAGCTTGATTTGGATACATAAAGTGGTGGAGAATCACCAGGAAGTTGAATAAATCTCATAGGAGTTGGGATGAAGAAGTTATCCCACTTTCAAATCAGGTGATTCTAGTTTCCCAGTTTGGGAATAGCACAGCTTCTTCGTCGTCGTCCAATCAAACCAGGATGAATCACTTTGTGAGAAGCTTGATTTGGATACATAAAGTGGTGAGAATCACCAGGAAGTTGAATAAATCTCATAGGAGTTGGGATGAAGAAGTTATCCCACTTTCAAATCAGGTGATTCCAGTTTCCCAGTTTGGGAATAGCACAGCTTCTTCGTCGTTCCAATCAAACCAGGATGAATCACTTGTGAGAAGCTTGATTTGGATACATAAAGTGGTGGAGAATCACCAGGAAGTTGAATACATCTCATAGGAGTTGGATGAAGAAGTTATCCCACTTTCAAATCAGGTGATTCCAGTTTCCCAGTTTGGGAATAGGACAGCTTCTTCGTCGTTCCAATCAAACCAGGATGAATCACTTTTGTGAGAAGCTTGATTTGGATACATAAAGTGGTGGAGAATCACCAGGAAGTTGAATAAATCTCATAGGAGTTGGGATGAAGAAGTTATCCCACTTTCAAATCAGGTGATTCCAGTTTCCCAGTTTGGGAATAGCACATCTTCTTCGTCGTTCCAATCAAACCAGGATGAATCACTTTGTGAGAAGCTTGATTTGGATACATAAAGTGGTGGAGAATCACCAGGAAGTTGAATAAATCTCATAGGAGTTGGGATGAAGAAGTTATCCCACTTTCAAATCAGGTGATTCCAGTTTCCCAGTTTGGGAATAGCACAGCTTCTTCGTCGTTCCAATCAAACCAGGATGAATCACTTTGTGAGAAGCTTGATTTAGATACATAAAGTGGTGGAGAATCACCAGGAAGTTGAATAAATCTCATAGGAGTGTGGATGAAGAAGTTATTCCACGTTCAAATCAGGTGATTCCAGTTTCCCAGTTTGGGAATAGCACAGCTTCTTCGTCGTTCCAATCAAACCAGGATGAATCACTTTGTGAGAAGCTTGATTTGGATACATAAAGTGGTGGAGAATCACCAGGAAGTTGAATAAATCTCATAGGAGTTGGGATGAAGAAGTTATCCCACTTTCAAATCAGGTGATTCCAGTTTCCCAGTTTGGGAATAGCACAGCTTCTTCGTCGTTCCAATCAAACCAGGATGAATCACTTTGTGAGAAGCTTGATTTGGATACATAAAGTGGTGGAGAATCACCAGGAAGTTGAATAAATCTCATAGGAGTTGGGATGAAGAAGTTATCCCACTTTCAAATCAGGTGATTCCAGTTTCCCAGTTTGGGAATAGCACAGCTTCTTCGTCGTTCCAATCAAACCAGGATGAATCACTTTGTGAGAAGCTTGATTTGGATACATAAAGTGGTGGAGAATCACCAGGAAGTTGAATAAATCTCATAGGAGTTGGATGAAGAAGTTATCCCACTTTCAAATCAGGTGATTCCAGTTTCCCAGTTTGGGAATAGCACAGCTTCTTCGTCGTTCCAATCAAACCAGGATTAATCACTTTGTTAGAAGCTTGATTTGGATACATAAAGTGGCGGAGAATCACCAGAAAGTTGAATAAATCTCATAGGAGTTGGGATGAAGAAGTTATCCCACTTTCAAATCAGGTGATTCCAGTTTCCCAGTTTGGGAATAGCACAGCTTCTTCGTCGTTCCAATCAAACCAGGATGAATCACTGTGATCATGGAAAGCACCAAGGAATGGAAAATCATGAAAAGTTGATCATGGAGAGCTCATAGCTGTTGAAAACCTACACTTGAAGAAGGTTTGGAGCCGAAATAAAGCTTCTAATCATCAGAGACATTGATCTACGTTCAAGCTAACTCTAACACTCAAGCTGATCATCATCTAGGCAAGTAGCTTGTGTGTGCTCTTTTTTCCCTTTATTGGGTTTGTCCCACTGGGTTTTCCAATCCAAGGTTTTTAATGAGCCACAAGTTACTTCTCTTCTCTTACCTCCTAGATGATTGATCTTGGTCTGTCCACATGAAGACCTTATGTTATATAATTTTATCTAAGTTTTTATGCTATGTTTTTATTTTCGAAAACTCTAGTCTTTGTTGTGTTTCCAAGGGAGCCTTGTCTTTATTTTCCTTGTATTTTCGAGACCTTGTGCATGTACAAGGCTTCTCCTTTATATTCTGGTCGTGGCCCCTTGTATCAGATCCATCTTTTTATCAAAAACCTTTGTTTTCTCTTTTCTTCTTGCTTGTCGAGTTGATTGAGTGTTGGTGTGTAATATCCAACTTCTGGTGTGTAATATCCAGAGACTAAGGGCTCTAGTTTGGTGTGTCATATCCAATCTATTACCTAGGAGTATCAAGGAGCCTTTCCGCAGCCTCTTGTGTCACCATTCGATCCACATACCTTGAGAAACTTGAGTCTTTTGATTCGTTTCTGCAAGGATTATCCCATCTGTTCCAGAGCATCATCCTAGGATTTCATCAAGTGGTATCAGAGCAACTCTGGAAGGGAAGTGTTTTGATCTGTTGTCGATTTGATCTCTTCATATTCTATTTGGATTTTGATCGATCTGTGTTTCTATTGTTGAAATCTGCTAAATCTGAGTGTTTTGAACACGAATCTGTTGAAGTCTCTTCATATACTCTTTGATTTCGTGTTGATCTGTCTTTCTTGTGTAAGAATCTGTCGAATTAGGGTTGATTAGATCTTGTTTTGGGTATTAGACTGTTTGGATCCTTGTTGATCAAGTTCTCTGATTGTTTTGATCTAAATCTGTTTGTGTGATTCCGATCTGTTCTTATTGTTTTAGATCTGTTCTTACTTGATCTAAATCTCATCATCTGTTATCATATCATCTCTGATCTTGTGTTGTTTGATCTCTTGAAACCTGATCCGTGCAGTGCAAGTTTGATTGATTTCGTTATTGTTATTTTTCTTTTGAAAAATCTGCTCTTGAATCTGAAATCGAAATCTATCTCTCTATTTTTGTGGTCTAGTTCGAAAATCAATCTGATCTGTTAGGTTTGTGATTTATCAATTCTGTTCTGATTAGTTTTGATTTATTTTAAATCATTGGTTGAGTTTTGAATTTGTTCTAAGAATTGTCTAAGGTTTTAAGCTTCAATTTGAATCTGTTTCTGGTTTTGCAAATTGATTTTTGTTTTCTCTGTAGAACTTGTTACTGCTGTGTGTTGTTTTCTGTCTCAGGTACAATGGCAGGAGATCAGAAAGGAAAACTCACTAAGGAAGAAAGGCTGTTACTTAAATCTATGAATGCTCAAATGCAGCAGATGTTGGATACCAACATGGGTGAATTTCGAAAGGAGCTTAGACAAAAGTTTCTGCAGCAAACTGATGATCTTAGGCAGCAAAATAAAAAGAGAATGGACAAACAAAAGCTTGAGCCTAGACCACCAGATTCTGTTCAAAACAAGTCAAGCAAGCATAAGTGGTATAAGGAAGAGGAAGCAGGACGTGGACAACAGTCTTACAAACAGCCAGCCCACACTTCGAGCAGACCACATCAAGCTTCTCGCACTCCTAAATCAAATATTCATTCTTCTTACAATCAAATTGTCACTAAGCCTCAACTTTATGTTTTTACAGGGGAAGGTGATTATTTAAAGTGGGAAAGAACAATGGAGAAGTGGCTTTGCTACAACAAAATCCTGAAGAGAGAAGCATTGGCTTATGTGATGTCTCAGCTCAAAGGAAACGTTTTTAAGTGGTTGTTGCAAGAAGAAGATGATCGCAGGTACTACAAGGAACCAGCTATCACCACTTGGGAAGATCTGAAGTTGCTACTAAGGAAGAAGTATGCATCCAAAGGCCACACTTCTCTGAAATCTCCAAAGAAGAAAGTCATATCCGCAACAGACTTCAAAAGTGAAAAATCAGAAACCAAGATGGCTGATTATGAGAAAGAAATCAGCAGCCTTGTTAAGGAGATTCTTAAGACCAGCAAGCACTTAGAAAAGCAGAAGAAGCTCCCAAAGAATCAAGAACCAGTTGCTACTGTCTCAGAACTCAATGATGCAGAACCAGACTCAGCTGCCCCAATTCAAGAAGCTCAAACCAAAACATCTATGGGAAAAGGAAAGTTTGAGAAAGAACAAGAGTTTTCTCTGTTCTTACCTCACTCTGAATCTAATTTTGATAATTCCTTTGATGAACTAACTTGTCTTGAACCGGTGCAACCGAGTAGAATTGTTTCAGTGTCACAGGTTGCAAAAGAAGACTCAGCAGAAAAAGAACCAGAGAGTACAACACAAGAAGAACAGCAGAAAAACTTGCAATCAGAAACTATTCATGAACCCTTGTCTTATGACCTGCAAAAGCACTGTAAGGAGTTTAATATGGTTACTTCTGTGCCTGAACTGTTTGTTGTGGTACTACTCAGGATGTGAAGCGTTTTGGTCTCGAAAAGGTTAAAGATTTTTGTGTTTCAAACTCTGTTTATGACAAATGCTTAAATCTTTCAAAGAACTTGAACCAGATAAACTTTTTGATCAAAAAAATTTTCAAATGGTAATAAAAACTTTTCTGGTCATGTTTTGAGTTTTGAACAATTTATGAATCACCATGAAAAGATTTTAAAACCTGTTTTTAAGCCACCCGAGTTCTATTTTAGAAAACCTTTTGATTTGTTTGCTAGAACTGAAGAAAATAGTTTTGTTGTGAACTTTCCTAGGCATGAACTGATCTCTGATTATTTTCTTGCATCCACATATGTCTTGAAAGAACCTAGGAAGTTGCATGAACCGAAATTTCATCATTCTGATGTTAGGGTTGAAATTGTGAAGTCTGCAAATATCTTTGAGTTTGAGCTTGACTGTTTGTGTGCTAAAAATGATTCTGAACGTGTAGGGTTGTTCTTTGAGGATATTCTAGTGTATAACACTTTCTTTGATACACCTGTTGCTCAATTGAAACTAGAGTTCACTGATTCTGAATGTATGAATTTAATTCTTGATGATATTTGGGTCTGCAATATTTTCTTTGATATGCATAATAGATGGAGGAATCATGCTGTTTTGTGCTTTGGAGACATTCTGGTCTACAACACTTTCTTTGACATGATAACACACTTGACTTGTCCAAAACAAGCTGAAAAAGGTACAGGTGAAGAAAGGGGCTATAATGATCAGAGTATACATGATAAGTCCTTGGCTAAATTGGAGATGCAACAATCAAATCTTGGAAGCTGTCTAGCCGCCAGCTTTAACATAGGAGCAGTCCGAGGATCATATCTCAGCAACCAGAAGGAATTAAGCAACAAACTCAACGGCAATGGAAACTTAACTCATCAGGGTCTCACGTCGAATTGGAATCATGTCCAAAGCTTCTCAAATGAAACAGTTATGGATTCTACAAGTCGGGTGATTCTGTGTTTACTTTGTTTGAATTTTTCTGAGTTTAGAACATCTCAAACCTATCTATGGCGACCAGGTGAGCATGCTAAGGTAACTAAACATGTTTTCAAGAGTTATTTTATTGATTACACAGATATGATGCACTTGTTTTTGTCAAAAGAGTCATGTGCAGATTATATGGAAGCTTTGAAGCATGCAAAGAGAAAGAACAAGCATGAGGAAGACAAACGTTTCAAGCCGCCTGATCTAAGGCAGGAGAGACATCAGGACGTCACTTGCTTCATCCTCATCATAGAAGCACCTCCAGATGCAGCATACAAGCCAAAACCGAGAAAAGACAACTTTGGGATAAGACTCTTACTCTATGATGATTTTGCTTGTGTTAACTTGTCTTGTTTCAATGTATCAGGTTTAAGTAATACCTCAGGAGTGAGGAAAGCCAAATGGATCTGTCCCTTCTACCTAATAGAACCAGTCAGCGACAATGCCTATCAAAGAGGCTTGCAAGGTAAGTGTAATCTGTTTATAAACTCTCATGTTACTGACTTGGTCCCTTCTATTGCAGGTAACACAGATTTGAGGACAAATCTTTTTAAAGTGGGAGGGGATGATGCGATCATGGAAAGCACCAAGGAATGGAATCATGAACCTGATCATGGAGAGCTCGTAGCTGTTGAAGAACCTACACTTGAAGAATGTTTGAGCCGAAATAAAGCTTCTATCATCAGAGACAACTTGATCTACGTTCAAGCTACTCTACACTCAAGATGATCATCATCTAGGCAAGTAGCTTGTGTGTACTCTTTTCCCTTGATTGGTTTTGTCCCACTGGGTTTTCCAATCAAGGTTTTTAATGAGGCCACAAGTTACTTCTCTTACCTCCTAGATGATTGATCTTGGTCTGTCCACATGAAGACCTTATGTTATATAATTTTATCTAAGTTTTTATGCTATGTTTTTATTTTCGAAAACTCTAGTCTTTGTTGTGTTTCCAAGGGAGCCTTGTCTTTATTTTCCTTGTATTTTCGAGACCTTGTGCATGTACAAGGCTTCTCCTTTATATTCTGGTCGTGGCCCCTTGTATCAGTATCCATCTTTTTATCAAAAACCTTTGTTTTCTCTTTTCTTCTTGCTTGTCGAGTTGATTGAGTGTTGGTGTGTAATATCCAACTTCTGGTGTGTAATATCCAGAGACTAAGGGCTCTAGTTTGGTGTGTCATATCCAATCTATTACCTAGGAGTATCAAGGAGCCTTTCCGCAGCCTCTTGTGTCACCATTCGATCCACATACCTTGAGAAACTTGAGTCTTTTGATTCGTTTCTGCAAGGATTATCCCATCTGTTCCAGAGCATCATCCTAGGATTTCATCATGAATCAATTTGTGAGAGCTTGATTTGGATACATAAAGTGGTGGAGAATCACCAGGAAGTTGAATAAATCTCATAGGAGTTGGGATGAAGAAGTTATCACACTTTCAAATCAGGTGATTCCAGTTTCCCAGTTTGGGAATAGCACAGCTTCATCGTCGTTCCAATCAAACCAGGATGAATCACTTTGTGAGAAGCTTGATTTCGATACATAAAGTGGTGGAGAATCACCAGGAAGTTGAATAAATCTCATAGGAGTTGGGATGAAGAAGTTATCCCACTTTCAAATAAGGTGATTCCAGTTTCCCAGTTTGGGAATAGCACAGCTTCATCGTCGTTCCAATCAAACCAGGATGAATCACTTTGTGAGAAGCTTGATTTCGATACATAAAGTGGTGGAGAATCACCAGGAAGTTGAATAAATCTCATAGGAGTTGGGATGAAGAAGTTATCCCACTTTCAAATAAGGTGATTCCAGTTTCCCAGTTTGGGAATAGCACAGCTTCATCGTCGTTCCAATCAAACCAGGATGAATCACTTTGTGAGAAGCTTGATTTGGATACATAAAGTGGTGGAGAATCACCAGGAAGTTGAATAAATCTCATAGGAGTTGGGATGAAGAAGTTATCCCACTTTCAAATCAGGTGATTCCAGTTTCCCAGTTTGGGAATAGCACAGCTTCATCGTCGTTCCAATCAAACCAGGATGAATCACTTTGTGAGATGCTTGATTTGGATACATAAAGTGTTGGAGAATCACCAGGAAGTTGAATAAATCTCATAGGAGTTGGGATGAAGAAGTTATCTCACTTTCAAATCAGGTGATTCCAGTTTCCCAGTTTGGGAATAGCACAGCTTCATCGTCGTTCCAATCAAACCAGGATGAATCACTTTGTAAGAAGCTTGATTTGGATACATAAAGTGGTGGAGAATCACCAGGAAGTTGAATAAATCTCATAGGAGTTGGCGAAAAGAAGTTATCCCACTTTCAAATCAGGTGATTCCAGTTTTCCAGTTTGGGAATATCACAGCTTCTTCGTCGTTCCAATCAAACCAGGATGAATCACTTTGTGAGAAGCTTGGTTTGAATAAATAAAGTGGTGGAGAATGACCAGGAAGTTGAATAAATCTCATAGGAGTTGGGATGAAGAAGTTATCTCACTTTCAAATCAGGTGATTCCAGTTTCCCAGTTTGGGAATAGCACAGCTTCATCGTTGTTCCATTCAAACCAGGATGAATCACTTTGTAAGAAGCTTGATTTGGATACATAAAGTGGTGGAGAATCACCAGGAAGTTGAATAAATCTCATAGGAGTTGGGATGAAGAAGTTATCCCACTTTCAAATCAGGTGATTCCAGTTTCCCAGTTTGGGAATAGCACAGCTTCATCGTCGTTCCAATCAAACCAGGATGAATCAATTTGTGAGAAGCTTGATTTGGATACATAAAGTGGTGTAGAATCACCAGGAAGTTGAATAAATCTCATAGGAGTTTGGATGAAGAAGTTATCCCACTTTCAAATCAGGTGATTCCAGTTTCCCAGTTTGGGAATAGCATAGCTTCTTCGTCGTTCCAATCAAACCAGGATGAATCACTTTGTGAGAAGCTTGATTTGGATACATAAAGTGGTGGAGAATCACCAGGAAGTTGAATAAATCTCATAGGAGTTGGGATGAAGAAGTTATCTGTTGGGGTCAAAATCGGTCACGACGGAATCAATGTCTGAAAGTCCGTAAAAAGCAACATAACCGTTTTTACGAAAAGTAATCTTCGTAAAGATATCTTTACGAACAGCCTTGCAGTAAAATATCGTCCAAATCTCAATCGAACCACTAAATACCGATTGTCCGAAGGCAACGGACATGTATCCAAATCGGCCGCGGACAAGCTCGAGTATGGAAATCAGACCGCGGACAAGCCAAGCTCGATCGATACGCAGCGACCAAGCATGCACACAGCTCGGTCGCTACGTAGCGACCGAGCTCGAGCCAAGCTCGGTCGCTACGTAGCGACCGAGCATCCGTCTCGCTCGGTCGCTACGTAGCGACCGAGCGATCGTCCCGCTCGGTCGCTACGTAGCGACCGAGCTCGAGCCAAAGCTCGGTCGCTATGTAGCGACCGAGCGATCGTCCCGCTCGGTCGCTACGTAGCGACCGAGCGATCGTCCCGCTCGGTCGCTACGTAGCGACCGAGCTCAGCCAAGCTCGGTCGCTACGTAGCGACCGAGCGATCGTCCCGCTCGGTCGCTACGTAGCGACCGAGCTCGAGCCAAAGCTCGGTCGCTACGTAGCGACCGAGCGATCGTCCCGCTCGGTCGTTACGTAGCGACCGAGCTCGAGCCAAAGCTCGGTCGCTACGTAGCGACCGAGCGATCGTCCCGCTCGGTCGCTACGTAGCGACCGAGCTCGAGCCAAAGCTCGGTCGCTACGTAGCGACCGAGCGATCGTCCCGCTCGGTCGCTACGTAGCGACCGAGCTCGAGCCAAAGCTCGGTCGCTACGTAGCGACCGAGCGATCGTCCCGCTCGGTCGCTACGTAGCGACCGAGCTCAGCCAAGCTCGGTCGCTACGTAGCGACCGAGCGATCGTCCCGCTCGGTCGCTACGTAGCGACCGAGCTCAGCCAAGCTCGGTCGCTACGTAGCGACCGAGCGATCGTCCCGCTCGGTCGCTACGTAGCGACCGAGCTCGAGCCAAAGCTCGGTCGCTACGTAGCGACCGAGCGATCGTCCCGCTCGGTCGCTACGTAGCGACCGAGCTCAGCCAAGCTCGGTCGCTACGAAGCGACCGGGCTCGAGCCAAAGTTCGGTCGCTGTGTAGCGATTGAACCTTTCCGAACGTCAATACGACACCAGTTCTTGCATTCTCGTCAAAACCTTCGAATGCTATCTCCCGAAGACCGTAGCAAGCTCAGTCCATGTTTCCCGCCATTCTAATTCATCGATCAAACTTCGCGGATTAGAAACCGCGGAAAACTCGTAGTAAACGTGTCGAGTCGGAAGACGGCCCAAAGGGACCTAAAACACGACTCGAGGCCCATCCTATGATTTTCCTAACCAAAAGCCCGTAAACCACAGCCTGGTTTACGCTTGGTCCACAAGGAAGGATAAATGTCAAGTTTCCGCGGATAAATACGGAAGTTTTGAAGATAATTGTGAAGATCGGGAAAAATGGAATATCTCCATTTTTATGCTATGACGGCTTAAGGGCAGAAGAGTAAAAGCGTAAACCGACCTTGGAGCTAGTATATAAGGAGTCCTAGGCGAGGAGCAAGGGGGGAGAGCTTTTTAGATTCGGAATTCTCTGCACTTAGAAACTTTAGGCTTATTCTCGACAAGTTCGGTTTCTATGACTGGCACTCAATTACTAGACGAACTCGCCCAGGCAGTTCGATCTCTTGTCCAGCTCTATCAATTGAACTACGTTCGGCTTGATCCTCGAAAGGGGTACGTAGGCAGCCTTTAACAAGGTTCAGTCCGAAATCAATCTAAGCCTTTTAGATATCTTTTTCGTCCTTTGTTATCGAGCTGCGACTCAACTAGGATTAGGGTTTTATGTTGCTAGAACTAGGTAACTCGCTGACGGCCCCTGCGGCCAAAGCCTTTGTATTCTCTTGTAATGATCGCAACGCTCTTACGCGGACTCGAAATAAGATCTACTGTTTTCTCTAAACTCGTTTGTTATCTTTTCATGATTTCCGCATATATTCGATCACTTGTCGTTGGCTCTCGCAGAGATCCGGGACCTCTGGGAAATTAGGGTTTTCCTAGTTTCCTTATTTAAACGGAAATCGACAGTGCGAATTTCGGTTCCCACAGTTTGGCGCTAGAAGGAGGGGGGGTTACGGATTACTCTTACTCATGGCCACAAAACGCTTGATCGAAACGATGTTTGGATATATGAAAGACAAACTCGCAGCACTGACTGCTCCTATGGCCAACGCTTACGCAAACGCGGTAGTTTTCAACAAAATCGAAAACTTAGTCGCGACCTTCCGCCACAGGAAGAGCACTAAAACAAGCTTGCGATTCCTCCCTGTAAACAAGAAGGGAAACGATAAATCTTATCAAAACCCCGTAAACAAATCTCGATGCATAAGGGTTTTACCAAAACACGTTTTCCGAAAACATTTCGGAAGGATAAAACTTGTTCTCCCAAAAAAACGGCTGAAAAACCCCTACGTTAATCGCGGAAAAAGGAAACACAACAAAACGATTACACAGCTCGGTCGCTACGTAGCGACCGAGCAAGCACACTGCTCGGTCGCTACGTAGCGACCGAACACGCACACGCTGCTCGGTCGCTACGTAGCGACCGAGCACACACGCTGCTCGGTCGCTACGTAGCGACCAAGCACATACGCTGCTCGGTCGCTACGTAGCGACCGAGCACGCACGCTGCTCGGTCGCTACGTAGCGACCGAGCACACACGCTGCTCGGTCGCTACGTTGCGACCGAGCACTCACACGGCTCGGTCGCTACGTAGCGACCGAGCACACACGGTGCTCGGTCGCTACGTAGCGACCGAGCACGAACACGCTGCTCGGTCGCTACGTAGCGACCGAGCACGCACACGCTGCTCGGTCGCTACGTAGCGACCGAGCACACACACTGCTCGGTCGCTACGTAGTGACCGAGCTCAAGCCAACTCTCCACTCGCTACATAGCGACCTGTAAGGCCTCAGAAAGGTCCTCCTTTGGGTTCTCTTTTGAATCCTCGTCGAAACGCTTTTCGTTTCGTCTCAATCGGAGTTTCCGTTGAGATTTTACGACGAACACAAGTGGGATCTTCTCGGCTTGCTTCCACTCGCTACGTAGCGACCTGTCAGACTGTCAGTCGCTACGTAGCGACCTGTAAGGCCTCAGAAAGGTCCTTCTTTGGGTTCTCTTTTGAATCCTCGTCGAAACGCTTTTCGTTTCGTCTCAATCGGAGTTTCCGTTGAGATTTTACGACGAACACAAGTGGGATTCTTCTCGGCTTGCTTCCACTCGCTACGTAGCGACCTGTCAGACTGTCAGTCGCTACGTAGCGACCTGTAAGGCCTCAGAAAGGTCCTTCTTTGGGTTCTCTTTTGAATCCTCGTCGAAACGCTTTTCGTTTCGTCTCAATCGGAGTTTTCGTTGAGATTTTACGACGAAAACAAGTGGGACTCGTCTCGGCTTGCTTCCACTCGCTACGTAGCGACCTGTCAGACTGTCAGTCGCTACGTAGCGACCTGTAAGGCCTCAAAGGGTCCTCCTTTGCGTTCTCCTTTGAATCCTCTTCGAAACGCTTTTCGTTTCGTCTCAATCGGAGTTTCCGTTGAGATTTTACGACAAAAACAAGTAGGACGCTTCTTGGCTTGCTTCCATTCGCTACGTAGCGACCTGTCAGACTGTCAGTCGCTACATAGCGACCTGTGAGTCCTCAAAGGGATCTTCCTTTGCGTTCTCCTTTGAATCCTCTTCAAAATCCTTTTCGTTTCGTTTCAATCGGAGTTTCCGTTGAGATTTTACGACGAAAACAAGTGGGACTCGTCTCGGCTCCCTTCCACTCGCTATAGCGACCGAGATGACATCCTCACTCGCTATAGCAACCTGTCAGGCCTCAAAGGGGTCCTCCTTTGCGTTCTCCTTTGAATTCTCATCGAAACGCTTTTGGTTTCGTCTCAATCGGAGTTTCCGTTGAGATTTTACGACAAAAACAAGTAAACCTCATCCTAAACTCCTTGGCTTGTTTCTGCTCACCCTACCTCCATCTTTGCGTTCACTTTCGAATCTCGATCGAAACGTCTCTTGTTTCGCCTCGATTGAAGTTACCATTGAGACTTTACGATATAAAAAAAAAAACCGCAAAGACCTATTTTCTCGCATGGATTCAGATTAATCGTATAAAACGGCAATGGTTAACTTAACACCTTAGCCGCCTTAAACTATACGATTACGTTGGACCTTTTTACAAAAATCGACGTCTTATCTAAGGAGAAGATAACAGTCAAGTTCGGAAGATAAATGTCAAGTTTCAAAGGGTAAACACCAATATCGGAAATGGCGAACATACACGAGAATAGGAAACGGAAATGAGCACGCAAAACTGAGAAGGGACAAAACTGCATCTTCGAGAGAACTAAGGTATTTCCGACTTGAAATTTTTGAAATCAGACTTGGAATTTTCGTAGGAAATTACTTTGAGGCTGCCATAGAACTTTAGGGAACGTAAAACCTAGGCGGATAGTCTAGCGAACTAAGTTTTAAGCGATTTTTCCTGTCTCGATATATTGTCCATAATTGTTCATCCAAATCTTGCAAACCGATCTAAACTCTCCGAAAGTCGAGAAATGATCGCCACGCATATCAAGCTCGCTTCCTAAAGAGAGAAAAAGTTAGAGACATGAACGTCGTCTTAAAACCGATTCGTTTCTGGCAATTTTCTCGGAACCGACATATCCCAAGTCGTCAACGTGGAAACAACCAAATCACAGTCCAAGCGTCGTCTATAAATCGTCCCGAATTATCGATCATTCCAAACATCAGGAGAGGAAACGTACACAACCCTTCAAAGTATCGGTTCAACCGTTTTTCTTTCGTAAAAAAAAAAAAAAGGGGGGAGTAGGTACGTATACTATACTCGTATACTCCCAAACTTCAAAAAACTTCTGCAAATCGTCAAGAATAGGCAAACGACAATCTTAATATTCGTCTAAACGCTAGCAACATATCCAGACGATCATGAACATAATCTCAAAAACTATACATCATTTCTTGTCGCAATCATGCGTACAGAAAACTTGTACCAATATCAAACTGAAACTCGACGATTAGCCAAAGTATTGAAGCCTTTTCCGGCTTCAGAAAGCCAGTTTCGTTTTAAACTTAGCGGCGAGAAATCTTCAATCACCAAAGCATTTCTTTCAGTTCCGTTCCGTTGTACCAAGTAAGTCACGGAAAAGTATCGAAAACATTTGCGACGAAGAAAACTCGAGAATATATGTAGCATCGTGCACATTAAAAGGAGCACTTTCCTCCCGATGGTTAGCTAGATCCACTTCTGGTTGACCAATTCTTTCAAAGAAACAAATGTGTCATGAGAATCCTCTCGAAAAAACCTATGAAAAACGTTCCGCGACTAGATCGTATTGAAATAAACTTCGGTAATACTCCATGGGTAACGCCAAGCAACTTTCACCTAAGATCAAAATCACAGCGGGAACGTTTCTCGTAGAACCCGCAGAAACAATGCTACTTTGACATATGTATACATATCACTGATTTACGACCTTCGTAAAATCGGTTATATGATATGATAAATTATCGTATAGCCCACAATCGGAAATCATATGATAAATTCTTCATAACGAAACTAAGTCCTAACAACCAAACGGTTAACGGAAAATCTAAACTTTTCGAAAATTGACCAAGTTCAATACGCTCCACAATTCACTTTAAGCCCGCAACGTTTTAACCACAATACGCGGCATGTAAGGAAAAATTCGTAACAAAGCTTCTAGAGCTATACGAAACATCCTAAAAAATGCACGAAATACATCTCGGAAGGCCAACTCTTCACAAAGCACCATGAAGGAAAACACTTGTTCCCATGGACAAATTTACACGACACCTCAGTCATAATTCCTCGATCGCAAACAAAACTATTAGCATCCGAGCAGGAACAACAATTTTTGGCTGCGAACATTCTTAGTCAAACCAGAATGTTTCTCAAACACAGGGCTAATACTAAACCCTCGCAACATCGCGAAATATCTTCAAAGCCCGCGAACATTTCAAGCACGAAACGTGGCATACGAAAGAATAACAAATCTTCAGCATCGCGAGACGTCGCGGACGCCTGAAGATTAGTTCTTCGACGAAATTTCCTTCCTCGATAAAAACACCTTCATGGAAGACCAGACAGTCATACGCACTAACATCTTCTCAAAACTATTCTTCGCGAAGACTCAAAATAGTAATTTTTACCATTAAGTTTGTTGCTGATCACAACAAACTCTTAACGTCCTAAACAGACTTAGCCATCTCGTAGAAGATGACTCTCTTACATCCGACACAAGGATAATAGCGCTATATAAAAGAAATCCGAAATTTTGGTCCAGCACTTCCGGTCTCCGGAGAGATGCTCGATTCCAACCATACAAGTCGTATAAGCCGAGAACCTATCGCGGACTTTAAATCGGTATGGAATCAGGATGAAACTGAAACGGGATACGTAAGTCGAATTAGTCATCGCACCCTCTAAAACCAGGAGTAAACCTAGGTCTTGCCCTAAACCCAGCGCACTGGTCTCTAACATCTCTAGGCATAGTATCAAACACCCTGATACGAGATCCCAAAATTTGTCTCTTTGCCAATATTCGAACGTCTTCAGAAATCCCGCAAGTTTACACACTGCGGAAAACTCTCGAAACAGATTATGGATATGGCAATTCACACAGAGTTAGATTACGAGACGACAACTCGTAGTCTTCCCTCTACACCCATACAAAATGCCATCGGCAGCAACACGCCTTATAACCGCTACATAAAAACTAGACCATAAAGGTCCTACTGGAAAACTAGTCATAAGAACCTTAACTCCAAGATGAACTACGAAAGGCTTGATCCCTTCAACAAGGGTACGTAGGCAGCCGTCATAAGGCGCAGCCCCAATCTTATCGCGTTTTCTACTTTTAGGAGAGCGAGAAGATCACTTACCACAGACCTTTTCAACCATTAATTCCGCCTAACTCACCTAACTTGCCTAACTTGCCAAGCCACTCGCTAGAACCTCACGCTAGAAGCTCATGATTCTAACGAGCTGGGGGGCTAACTGTTGGGGTCAAAATCGGTCACGACGGAATCAATGTCTGAAAGTCCGTAAAAATCAGCATAACCGTTTTTACGAAAAGTAATCTTCGTAAAGATATCTTTACGAACAGCCTTGCAGTAAAATATCGTCCAAATCTCAATCGAACCACTAAATACCGATTGTCCGAAGGCAACGGACATGTATCCAAATCGGCCGCGGACAAGCTCGAGTATGGAAATCAGACCGCGGACAAGCCAAGCTCGATCGATACGCGGCGACCAAGCATGCACACAGCTCGGTCGCTACGTAGCGACCGAGCTCGAGCCAAGCTCGGTCGCTACGTAGCGACCGAGCATCCGCTCGCTCGGTCGCTACGTAGCGACCGAGCGATGTCCCGCGGTCGCTACGTAGCGACCGAGCTCGAGCCAAGCTCGGTCGCTACGTAGCGACCGAGCGATCGTCCGCTCGGTCGCTACGTAGCGACCGAGCTCACCAAGCTCGGTCGCTACGTAGCGACCGAGCGATCGTCCCGCTCGGTCGCTACGTAGCGACGAGCTCGAGCCAAAGCTCGGTCGCTACGTAGCGACGAGCGATCGTCCGCTCGGTCGTAGCTCGGTAGCTACCGTAGCGACCGATCGATCGCCCGCTCGGTCGCTACGTAGCGACCGAGCTCGAGCCAAAGCTCGGTCGCTACGTAGCGACCGAGCGATCGTCCCGCTCGGTCGCTACGTAGCGACCGAGCGATCGTCCCGCTCGGTCGCTACGTAGCGACCGAGCTCGAGCCAAAGCTCGGTCCTAGTAGCGGAACGATCGTCCCGCTCGGTCGCTACGTAGCGACCGAGCTCAGCCAAGCTCGGTCGCTACGTAGCGACCGAGCGATCGTCCCGCTCGGTCCTACGTGCGACCGAGCTCAGCCAAGCTCGGTCGCTACGTAGCGACCGAGCGATCGTCCCGCTCGGTCGCTACGTAGCGACCGAGCTCGAGCCAAAGCTCGGTCGCTACGTAGCGACCGAGCGATCGTCCCGCTCGGTCGTACGTAGCGACGAAGCTCGCCGCTCGGTCGCTACGAAGCGACCGGGCTCGAGCCAAAGTTCGGTCGCTGTGTAGCGATTGAACCTTTCCGAACGTCAATACGACACCAGTTCTTGCATTCTCGTCAAAACCTTCGAATGCTATCTCCCGAAGACCGTAGCAAGCTCAGTCCATGTTTCCCGCCATTCTAATTCATCGATCAAACTTCGCGGATTAGAAAACCGCGGAAAACTCGTAGTAAACGTGTCGAGTCGGAAGACGGCCCAAAGGGACCTAAAACACGACTCGAGGCCCATCCTACGATTTTCCTAATCAAAAGCCCGTAAACCACAGCCTGGTTTACGCTTGGTCCACAAGGAAGGATAAATGTCAAGTTTTCCGCGGATAAATACGGAAGTTTTGAAGATAATTGTGAAGATCGGGAAAAATGGAATATCTCCATTTTTATGCTATGACGGCTTAAGGGCAGAAGAGTAAAAGCGTAAACCGACCTTGGAGCTAGTATATAAGGAGTCCTAGGCGAGGAGCAAGGGGGAGAACTTTTTAGATTCGGAATTCTCTGCACTTAGAAACTTTAGGCTTATTCTCGACAAGTTCGGTTTCTATGACTGGCACTCAATTACTAGACGAACTCGCCCAGGCAGTTCGATCTCTTGTCCAGCTCTATCAATTGAACTACGTTCGGCTTGATCCTCGAAAGGGGTACGTAGGCAGCTTTAACAAGGTTCAGTCCGAAATCAATCTAAGCCTTTTAGATATCTTTTTCGTCCTTTGTTATCGAGCTGCGACTCAACTAGGATTAGGGTTTTATGTTGCTAGAACTAGGTAACTCGCTGACGGCCCCTGCGGCCAAAGCCTTTGTATTCTCTTGTAATGATCGCAACGCTCTTACGCGGACTCGAAATGAGATCTACTGTTTTCTCTAAACTCGTTTGTTATCTTTTCATGATTTCCGCATATATTCGATCACTTGTCGTTGGCTCTCGCAGAGATCCGGGACCTCTGGGAAATTAGGGTTTTCCTAGTTTCCTTATTTAAACGGAAATCGACAGTGCGAATTTCGGTTCCCACATTATCCCCGCTTTCAAATCAGGTCATCGTCAATCTGATAGTTTTCAAGGAGAGAGATAATGGGCAACTCACGAGGCATCTTCAACATAGAATTGAGAGACTCTGCAATGTTGGTAGTCATGATATTTATACCTGTTCGCAGGCGCATAGCTTCGTGCCCTTCCTAAAATCAGACTCTCCAGATACTTAGCCAATTCAGGACATTATCCTTTATGTCCTTGAAGATTAACCAGAACTCGTGACACGTATAGGCATCAGCAGCGCTTTCCACCAGAGGTAGCAACCCCGTCTTCGCATATGTAGGAGTGATGTTGCGGAGCAGATGGATCCTGCAAATTCCATGGTGAGATAAGGGAATATACATCCTCTAACGCTGAAGAAGGAGTTAGCCCTGTCTGATACAAAAAACAAGATCCGAAGCGTCCGGGATCTTCTGGCTCAAACCTCTAAAGAACCATTTCCAAGAGGCGCCGTTTTTCTGCGTCAACCACTGCAAAGGCGAGAGGATATAGATGATAATTCCCATCTTGAGCACAAGCTGCCAATAAGTCCCATTGAATTTTCCCTTCAGAAATGTACCATCTACTGCAATAACTCTCCTCATCAATGAGAATCCCCTTATCGATGGACCAAAAGCCACAAATGCATACTTGAACTTTCCTGCAGCATCAACATGTTGATAAGTCAAGGAACCAGGGTTTGTTTCTGTGATTTTATACAACCACCTAGACAAAATTGTAATAGCTGTCTTCAGGAGTCCCTCTAACCAAAATCTGAGCTTCTCTCTCACTCTCCAAGCTTGTTTGTAATTGATGTGAACACCATGCAGCATCCTGACCTGTTCAATGATCTGTTTCGGTTTGAGACCTTCCTTTTTTTCTCCATAATTGCTGGAAATCAAAGAACCCAACAACTTTGCAGATGCTTCTGTGGTTGGCTTTCCTTCCTGTGTGTTGTATCGCATGTATGCTCATGAACATACTTTTTAACAACGAAAAAATCTGAAACAGGTAGCTTGATAGCACGCATCCTCCACGTGCAATTTTCATCACACAACTCAAAAGCACTCTTGACTTGTTAGAAGAGACAGTCTTGTACTCAAACTTCCACTCTAAAGCCCATTTCTTCATCCTCAACATCACTCTCTCTTTGTCTTAAAATAGCTATTCACCTTAATATCGCCAGCTACTCTCTCGTGGTTGGTGAAAGTCCAATATGGACAGGGCTAAAATCCGGAAGAGCATTCAGAGGAACTGTAGAAACACCTTCATATAGAAGACTCTGCAAAAGTCAAGTAGTTCTGTAAGGCATAATACTTGATTATGAAGCATATCATGCAAACACAAACAGAAAAAGGGAATTAGGGACAATGTACCTGTTTTTCACTCTGCACAGTAGAAAGAATCACTGGATTGGCATTCAATGGAACAGTAGAAGCAATGTATCAGAAGCTTGAATGTTACAGCTAGCTGATCAGTACTAAAATCCGGAGAGCATTCAGAGGAACTGTAGAAACACCTTCATATAGAAAACTCTGCAAAAGTCAAGTAGTTTCTGTAAGGCATAATACTTTGATTATGAAGCATATCATGCAAACACAAACAGAAAAGGGAATTAAGGACAATGGTACCTGTTTTTCACTCTGCACAGTAGAAAGAGCGCTGGATTGGCATTCAATGGAACAGTAGAAGCAAATGTATCAGAAGCTTGAGTGTTACAGCTAGCTGGATCAGTACTAACCTGCAAAAGTCAAGTAGTTCTGTAAGGCTTAATAGTTGGTTATGAAGCATTCCTGAAAAGTCTAAGTAAGAAAAAATCATACAAACCTTAACACACAAACGACAGGTTCCATCAAATGCTCTAGTCTTGGAAATGAAAGTTCTGAGCTGACGAGTATTACCTATCGAGAGTGGGGGAAACTTTCAATAATACATTTCTTATCCAATGAAAAAACATAACTCAAACTGATTCTCTTCTCCTCTTTAACACTAAAATCTTCAGAGACAATCTTCATCAAATCTTCATACAGTAGATCTTCTTCTATGGAAATGATTGATGCATTCCTCTTCAAATCAA